>NC_091058.1:162580708-162880708 GCF_000393655.2 Nicotiana sylvestris
ACTGTACAGAGAGTGAGCCCGAGGGGTTGATACTATGCTGAGCGATTGATACTGTGCCCGAGGGGCGGATTTCTAATTGTTAATTACCTGTTAAATTACCTGTTTTACTTGTTGTAAAGAGGAATATCATTTGATTTCTTCACTGATTTTTTGATTTAAGTGATTTTACTGCTTGATATGGAATTGCTTTGTGCCTTTACGTGTTTTCATACTTTCAACCATTATTTGTAATTATTACTCACTGAGTCGGAGTACTCACACTACTCCATGCACCGTGTGTGCAGACTCAGGTATAGCAGAGTCCGCACCTGAATGCTGATTCCTTCCAGGCTAGGCAGTGATTTGGAGTTACGAGGTAGCTGTTGACGTCCGCAGCCCCTTGTCTCTCTTATCCTCTATCATTTATGTTTTCTTCAAACTGTTGTATCGGATTCCGTACTTGTATACCTATAGCAGATTCTATAGTTGCTCATGACTTGTGACACCCCGGTTTGGGCTGTGTCGGGATGGTTCCTGCTGTTATTATCGTTAAATTCCGCAATTTATGAGCATTATAATATATGTTATTACTGTTTATGATGATTAACTGTTTAAAAGAGGTGTTCCGTTTTGGTCTGGCTGGCCTTGTCTTCACGAGAGGCGGCATCACGATCGGGTTTGGGGATTGGGTCGTGACACCATTTTTTCTCCTGATAAAGTATAACAAATAAATCGTCAATCTATTTCAATATTTCCATCACCTATCTTGTATGTTAGCAAAATAACCATTCAAAAGAGAATACATATCCAAGTACCATCCTAAAAGCAAAGAGACCGGAAAAAAAAGTAGGAGAAAAATATTCCTTGCACACATTTATCATAAAAATGAGAGGTTCCTTCTTGTTCTTTTTCTGTTGTACAAACATATTATACATTATTTTTTTTCCTTTTGCATAATTGGTCGAGTAAAATATTTCTAATAAATAATTTCAAAACTCATGATTTTGCGATTCTTTTAAGTAGTTATAGCTTAAATTTATCATCACATTTATCTGCTCAATTATAGAAAAATAATTAAAATAAAAATATTCGAGGACAACAATGTATGAGAATACTTTGAGGATAGTTTACCATATTTCTTTTATGTTAATAATTATATTATAAAGAAAGTCATGTTTAAGCAATAAAATTTAATTTTTTACACGAAGAAAATAAAAAGGATGGTAACAATACTTTTTATTAAAAATCATGTACTCTTTTCGTCAGCCTTGGCAAGTGCATAAAAAACTTGATTTTTATAACCTTTGGTTATTTTCGCTTCATGTTCTCCCCCAAAATCAGTATTTTACATTTATCACCGGAAATGTATAAGCAATAAAATTTAATTTTAACACGAAGAAAGTAAAAAGGGACGGTAATAATGATTTTTATCAAAAACATATTCTTTTCGTCAGCCTTGGCAAGTGCATAGAAAACATAATTTTTACCTTTGGTTATTTCTGCTTCATGTTCTCGTCCCCCAAAATCTTTTTTACATTCATCACCATAAATTTCTAGCATCTCCAAGAGCAAGTTGGAATACATTTGAATTTGCAAAACGTGATAGTACTCTATAGTATTTTTATATTTTAATGAAAATTGTCTTCAGCCAACTCTTAATATTGTCTTCAGCCAACTCTTATGCAAAATGAACTTGTAATATCTGAAGTCTGATATGACTTTATAAAGAATTGTTTTCACTACTGAAAAATGTAATACTACCAATAAGAATAATATAATTTATTATCTTAATTTCCCAATACACAAAAAGGTACTACAAGAAGAAGAAATCATTACGTCCATACTATTATACTGTTACCTCTGCAGCTAGGACATTTACAGTAAAAACATCATGTCCTATGGAAACCTTGGTGGGATTCATCTTGTATTCTCTGACAGCCTAAACTTTTCAAGGAAAAGAAACAAAAATTAAAAATTTGTTTTAGTGTAGAAAAGGGAAATAAAAGAACACTTATGGTGAAATGAAAACCTTTCGAGGAGAAATTTTTGTAATTGTTAACCAATAATAATATTGCTGGGCGTTGAATAAGTTTTATTGGGGGCGAAAATCCTTTAATGCACAAAATAAAAGATACCGGCATAAATCTAGTCTTACTACTTGACAATGAAAATGAAAACTCGTCGTTATCCGCCTCCCCTTCTTCCAAATCCCATAACATTGAAACCCTGTTAAACTTTAGAATAGAAAAATGTGTGAGAAAGAGTAATATAATGATACCAATTTAAGCACAATAAATACAGAAGACATACATAGTTACGAACGGAAGAGCAGAAGGTGCAATTAAAAGGATTAAGAAAAAGTCTTTTGGAATATGTGTGATTAAGAGGATTAATAACGTACCTTTTGAATTTTTTAATATTGCAAATGAAAGAAAGGCAAAAAGAATGAGGAAAAAAGAAAAATAGCATTTCTTGGTTGAGACTAAGAGGGTGTTTGGCTAAGCTTATAAGCTGGTCAAACTGGTTTATAAACAGTTTTTGGCTTATCTACGTGTTTGGTAAAATTAAAAGTGCTTATAAGTTAAGTGCTTATAAGCCAAAAGTCATAAGTTGGTCTCCCCCAACTTATCAAATTTTAGCTTATAAGCACTTTAGGTTTGACCAAAATATTTACTATTCTATCCATAAAATACTTCTTTTTAAAGCAAAACTCTTCGTATACCCAGTTCTTCAACTGCTTATAATTAATTTCAGCACTTTTATCCAAACACATAACTGCTTATTTTTTAAACTAGCTTAAACACTTAAAATTGTTTTTCAGCACTTAATGCTTATCAGCTACTCTAAATCAGCTAAGCTAAACGGGCCCTAATACTTATAATGGATGGAAAAAAATCCTCATCAGTTCTTGACTGCTGCTAAATAAGAAGTTACTGATTGTTAATATGCCCTTCCAGAATGTCAAGTTGGAACTGTTGGAGTTGTAATCGAATGGTTTAATTTTTTTTTCTTTTTAAAGAAAAATGAGCTAAAGCCCCCAAAACATAAGAAATTAGATAAATCCATTTTCCAGTCAATGAAAATATCATATCACCTTGCCAAGTCCCAGCATTACATAGATATATATATAAATTATTAATCTTGGAAAGAGAAGAGAAAATACTTTATACTGTTAGTCATTTTAGGAGGACGTAAATCAAAAAATGATAGGAAAAATAAAAATAAAAACAACTTGATAAAAAAAAAAAAAAATAGAAGTGATCCGATTAAACACCAAGAGAACATGAAAGAGAACTGATTAATTTCAAAACCAAAAGGAAGGAATTTACCTCTAGCAATTGGAGAAATAAGATGAAGAGAACGTTACCACAAAGAAAAAACACACCACACTGACGGGCCTCTAACGTGGAAGGAAGAAAGGGAAAAGGATGAGGCATATTTAAAATGACTGTTGAAAGTGGCTTTTCAGTAAAGAAGGGCTTTAAAAGTGACGTTCCAAATTTTTAACAGAACACTTAAAAAAGGAGAAGGGCAAAAATTTAAGGAAGAAGATAAATAGTAATCCTAGTTTCTAAGAGGTGTCACATCATCTTCTTTTGTCCCTCTTTTATATAGATATATAGATAGATATAGATTGATAAAGAAATGAACCTTGAACCCAAATTAACTAGCTAGATATAATATTGCCAACCAGAGCATGAATAATATAATATGGGGCTCAATATCGAATAAATTAAGAATTGGGATGGATCTGAAATCTTGAACCTAATTTAACCTCAAAAATTATTTTAGTAACTAGCAGAGAATTATCCAAGATAATATAAGAAGATCTATTCCACATCTCAATGCTAGACTACTTTAACTTATTCGATCCTCTACTTTTTGCAAGTCTCTCCATGCAACTCACTTCTCTAACTTGTAAAAAAAGTGAACGACCAAGTCATGAATTTTGCGGTGAAAATTGAAACTCCAAGTGGTAAGCCGTAACGATAACTGCATCAACTTAGTGCAGAGAGAGAAAGAATCAATACCATATTAGTCTAACCTCAAAGCACATGTATGAGTATGAATGTATGATGTACGTTACCTTCTTCAAGCTCACGATACGACTATTTCACTTCTAATATTCTTTTTTCGTATTTCTTTAATAATGGTCAGCTCTAACTAAAAAGGTCTAGGTCCTTTGTACGTACATCACATTTCTCGTTAATCATGAAGTGGCACCCCTAGGAAATGTCACTTGTATATAAACAATATAGACGACTATGAAGCAAATTTGTAAAATATCAAAATGTCAAAACAAAGAAGAAATGTGGGGAAGTTGAGTACCAATACCCAAATTCTAAGTCAGTGTTGAAGTGCTAGGATATGACAGCTGTGCAACGTGAAAAGCTGAGGTAGAGGACTGAGTGACAGGCAGTCACTTTAGCATAGTGTTAGTTGGGTATTAAAAGTTAATTGTAACAGATTTAGTTGTAGGTTTGGAGCTAATTAAGTGAGTTGGTTTTATGTTTATATATACAAATGTATATAGCAGTAGTGGAAACAAATTGTAATAGATTTTCTTTTCTCTCAATACACAGAAGATACAACTTCCTAGAAGCTTCTCTCCCTAGCCTTCGTCTTCATTCTTGGTTGAGCTTAATATCCACTCAATAATGGTGGATTTAACATGGTATTAGTGCTCAAGAGAATCTATCGAAGTTGAGACTTTGGCTTGAGAGTTGTTCTATGAAATTGTTGAGAGAATTTTCAATCGGTTCTTTGCTTATCCTCAAATCCCCAATTTCTGAGTAAATCTTTAATGACTACTTTGGACATTGATAATCCGCGACATTCATTGTGCGTAAAACCTTCATATGCGCTAGGAAATGTAATAATTTCAGTCTGATTGACTAGCAGCGAGAATTATTCAGTCTGGGGCAGAGCAATGAAGATCGCGTTGTGAGCCAAACAAAAATTAGGGTTTATAAATGATACATGCACTAAGGATCAATTCAGTATTGATCTAGGCGAGGATTGGGAACGCGTCACCACCACAGTTTTGACTTGGATAATGAACACTATGTCGCCGGAATTAGTGAATGGGATAGTCTATGCCAGTAATGCTCATGAGGTGTGGAGTGATTTATAGGTTCGTTTTGAGAAAATCAATGGATCAAGGATCTACAATCTTCATTGCGAAATTGCTACAACTTCTCAAGATACCTCCAGTATTTCTGTTTATCATTCTAGACTTAAACTGTTGTGGGATGAATATAAGGCTCTAATTCCAACTCTGCATGTAACTCCTGAAACAAGAGAATTCATAACACACCTAGAACAACAAAAGCTTTTTCAGTTTTTAATGGGATTAAATGATAGCTTTAGTGCCATTAGAAGTTAGATGCTACTCTTGTCCCCTCACCAAGTGTGAGTCATGCATATACTATGCTAATTCATGAGGAGAGCCAAAGGAAAGTTTGTATGACCAATACACCTATGAATGAGGTGAATGAATCTACTGCTTTAATAAATTCAAGAGATAACCCACAGAAGTTCAAGAGATATAAAAATCTATATTGTGAGTACTGTAGAACCAAAGGCCACACCAAAGATACTTGTTATAAGTTAGTGAGCTACCCACCTGGTTTCAAAGGAAAGAGGAAGCAAGAGTATCTACAAGCCAATGAAGCCATGAGTGATGGATTTCATACAAAGGATGACATGTTTCAGGTAGCCACAACTGCAGATTCTAATGTAGCAAGACAAGGAATGCACAATTATTTCACTGATGAGCAGTACAACCAGATAATGAAGCTATTGAATCAGGACAAAGGAGAAGAGTTTGAAGCAAATATGGTCGGTAACATTGATTCACAATTGACTCAACCATGTGACATTCCTTGGATCATTGATACAGGGGTAACAAATCAATATGACTTCAAATATTAACTTGCTGACTGATATAACTAAATTACCTAACTCCAAAGGAGGTAATGTTCATCTGCCACATGGAAAATCAGTACTAGTTGTGTACCACAGAAAGTGTAGTATCATAGGTGGTGAATTAATTCACAATATGTTGTGTGTGACGACTCAGCCAATCGTCTTAAGAATTAATGCCCCGATCCCCTATTAACTACTTTTCCCAAGTTTATTTCTGCTAATGTGATTTGCCGGGATGCTTAGTTTTGAGTTTTGAGGAGTTTTGGGACGCTTAGTCCCTAAATGAGAGTTTAAGTGTTAGAAAGTTGACCGAAGTCGGAACAGTGGGGAGACAGCCTAGGAATGGAAATCTGACGGTTTCGTTAACTCTGTTAGGTGAATTTGGGGCTAGGAGCGTGTTCGGAATGTGTTTTGGAGGTCTGTAGCTAATTTAGGCTTGAAATGCCGAAGTTTGAATTTTTGAAGTTTCCGGTCCGATAGTGAGATTTTGATCTGAGGGTAGGAATGGAATTACGGAAGTTTCAATAGCTCCGTCATGTCATTTGGGATGTGTGTGCAAAATTTCAGGTCATTCGGGCGAGATTTGATACAGTTTTTGATCGAAAACATAATTTAAGAGTTCTTGGAGGCTTGAATCCTATGTGAAATTGGTGATTTGATGTTGTTATAAGCATTCCGAAGTGTTGATCAAGTTTGAACGATATCATGGGATGTGTTGGTATAATTGGTTTGAAGTTCCGGGTAGGTTCCGGGATGTTTTAGTGCAAAAATCATAGCTGTAGCAGGTCTACAGGGGTTGCAGGCCCCAGAACTCACTCACGCGGTCCGCACAAAAATTAGTGCGCCCGCGTTGAGTGCTGTGCGGATCGCACGAAAGCGGGCGCGGCCGTGGTAGGCGTCGCGCGGACCGCACAAAGTGGGGCACAGCCGCGGTGAAGGGCCCTCCCGCTGGTCCTACTTCGGAAGCTCATATCTTTTGATCTACAAGGAATTTTGAGGTGATTCAAAAATGAAAGTTGTAGCCCTTCGTGTCTATTTTCCAGAAAGCGAAAGATAATGTAATTTGGACATCTTTAACAAAAGGTATGGCCAAAATACTAAAGCCTGTCACTGCAGAGGTGCGGCCCGCATGAGTTTTGGTGCGGCCAAAATAATTTGGACCGCATGAGTTTTGGTGCGGCCCGCGTGAGCTGGAAACCTGAGGGGTACCTATAAATACGAGGTTTTGGGTTTTATTTAATATTTTGACCTAGAGAGCTCGGATTTTGGCGATTTTTCGAAGGTTTTTCAAGAAATTCATCGGGGTAAGTGATTTTAACTCAGATTTGGCTAGAATAAATGAATCTAACAATGAATTCATCATTTAATTCGTGATTTGAGAGGGAATTTGGGAAGAAAATTGTGAAAACCTTTCAAAAATGTAAAATGATGATTTAAAAGGCCAAATAGTGTTGGAATTGTATAATTTTTGTATGGTTAGACTCGTGAGAGTGCGAGGTTTCTGGGAATATAAATTTTTACCGATTCCGAGACATGGGCCTGAGGGGCGTTTTGGTCATTTTCCATAATTTCGCGTATTAGCTTTGAATTAAAACATAGGATCATTTGTTTGAGATGATATTTACGATATGCAATTGAATTGATTAGATTTGGGTCATTTGGAGTCGGATACTCGTGGCAAAAGCATGGTTTCTAGTTGATTTTGAGACGGTTCGAGGTAAATGGCTTGTCTAACCTTGTGTGGGGGACCTTTCCCCTTAGGATGTGCTATATTTGATATTTGAAATGCCGTGTACGTGAGGTGACGAGCGCGTACTTGAGCTAATTATTGAAAATCCGGTTTTTCCTTAAGTATTTCAATTGAGTTCTTTTCTTGTTTTATTCTACTTGTGAATTTAGCATGTTGCTAGTCTAGAAAGGCATGTTTAGTTGACTTATGCCTATTTGCTTAAATTGCCTGAATTGCATTACGTGAAGCATGTTAGGCTAGAAGTAAACGTTTACTTGGTACGAAATTAGCGTTTAATTTAATATTCTTGTGTTGCTGCTCTGTGTTTTAAATTGGGACTACGGGTTAGATTCCCCCTGCACATTTACTTTGGGACTACGAGTTAGATTCTCGGGAGATTCCCCCTGAATATTTACTTTGGGACTACGGGTTAGATTCCCGGGAGATTCCCCCTGCACATTTACTTTGGGACTACGGGTTAGATTCCCGGGAGATCCCCCCACATATATTGAGGATAACGAGAGATCCTCGGGATACCAAGAGATCCCTAGTACATATTGAGGATACCAAGAGATCCTCGGGATACTAAGAGATCCCTGGCTTATATTGAGGATACCGAGAGATCCTCGGGATACCAAAAAATCCCTACTACATGTCGAGGATACTAAGAGATCCTCGGGATACTTAGAGATCCCCGGTTACTTTCCTTATGGTTTGCTTTCATCATTGTTTCCGTTATTGTACTCTTATTATCCTGCACATATTCTTACTGTAGGTTCTCAATTGAACTGCTTATCTTATCCTGCCATCTTTAAATTTTATATAACCTCAGTAGGGCCCTGACCTTCCTCGTCACTACCCAACCGAGGTTAGGCTTGGCACTTACTGAGTACCGTTGTGATGTACTCACGCCTCTTCTGTGCATGTTTTTCATGTGCAGATCCAGGTACCTCTACTCAGGCGCACTATCAGTGAGGCAGGAGGACTACGGAGACTTCGAGGTATATCTGCTGCGTCCGCAGACCGACGAGTCTCCCTCTTTATTCTATCTTTAGTACTTAGTTCTCTTTCCTTCCATTTGTTAGATATTCTGGAGTTTGGAGCCTCACTATACATTTTTGTAGCCTATGTTTTCCCGTGAGTTTCTGGGTTTTGGGGTTGTTTTAGTCTTGAGATATTGAGTCGTATATGCCGAGCGGCATTCAGTACAATTTCCTTTTTAGATAATTAAATATGGTATTCTATTTTTCCGCAATTATTATGTTTCCGCAATTGTTAGGCTTACCTGGTCACGGAGACTAGGTGCCGTCATGACATATTCACGGTTAGTGAACTAGGGTCATGACAGTTACTCACTGAGTTGGAGTACTCACTTTACTCCCTGCACTCGGTGTGCAAATTTAGGCATAGCTGGTTCCGTTCCCAAGTGTTGATCCCTCCAGCTTCAGGCGGACATTCGGAGTTCACGAGGTAGTTGTTGGCATCCGCAGCCCTGTGTCCCCACTTTTTTATCACTTCTATCTCTTTTCAGACAGTTGTACTAGTTTATTGACTTAGCGGATTTGTATTATGACTTATAGATGCTCATGACTAGTGACACCCCGGTTAGGGTTGTGCATGGGTGTTTTTCCGCATATTTATGTTATCATTGTTATTTCAGATTTATTTTATCATGTTTAGACCGTTTCTTAAATGCTTAACTCTTAATAATTGAAAAATGGGAAGTGTCGGCTGGCCTTGTCTTCACGAGAGGTGCAATCGCGACCGGGTCTTGGTTAGGGTCGTGACAAGTTGGTATCAGAGCCTAGGTTATATAGGTCTCACGAGTCATGAGCAGGTTTAGTAGAGTCTCGAGGATCAGTATGGAGACGTTTGTATTTATCCTCGAGAGGCTGTAGAACCTTTAGGAAAAACTTCATATTCTTGAAATCCTTGTCGTGCGAATTTGTTGATCCGAGTACTAAACTTCTATTGTTCTATTCTCTCACAGATAGTGAGGACACATGCTACCGATAAGGACGGACAACTACCAGTACCACTAGATGTGCCCACCAGAGGCCGAGGACGCTGCCGTGGTCATGGTAGGGGCAGAGCAGCTAGGGCAGCAACTCTAGACCCACCAGCTGCCCCAGTTCAGGATCAGGTCCCAGTTATGGACGCTCTTGTAGCACCAGCTCAGGCACCAGCTGTGCCCATTGTGTTTCCGGGTCTTCAGGAGGCCTTGGCTCAGATCTTATCAGTTTGCACTGCCCTAGATCAGGAGGTTTTAGCCACTACAGTCGCAGCTACTTCACAGACCAGGGGAGGCAATCAGACTCCCGCCGCTCGCACACCTAAGCAGGTCGTGCAGGGACTTTAGACGCCGGGGGAACATCCAGTCCAGTCAGTTGCAGCTGCTAGGGGTGTTCATAAAAATCTGAAAAACCTAACCAAACCGACCAAAAAATCCGATACTTTTGGTTTGGTTTGGTTTTGGTTTTGAATTTTAAAAATCGATAAAATTTGGTTTGGTTTTGGTTTTAATCAAAAAATAACCTAAATATTCGAACCAAACCGACTATAGGAGTAGCTATTTTAAATTTATTATTACACCTATATATATGTATATTTTTATACAAAGTTTCAAAAATTTTATGGTGAATGTTAATCGTTTGCACTTATAGTACAGTTTTTTACCTTAATATTCTAGTTTGATTGGTAGTTTTCTTTTGTTAGGTGTAAGAATCCATTTCATATTAAAAATATGTAGTTTTAATTGTGTCCTTATATTATTCATCACTATTTGATTCAATTATCATCGATATATTTTTGTAAATAATAGATTTCTCAAAAAGCAATTGATTTGATACTGTTACGTTGAAAATGTGGTCGCCGGAACATGTGTTTGTTAGTGCATGTCTTATATTTAAGAAAAAACGAACAAATAACCGAAAAAATCGAAAACCCGACATAAACCGAATCACAAAAAAACCGACTTAATTGGTTTGGCTTGGTTCTACTATTTGAAAAATCAACTTACTTGGTTTGGTTTCTTTTGAAGGAAAAACCGATCCAAACCGAACCATGAACACCCCTAGCAGCTGCTCAGGACTATGTAGTTCCTGCTATGCCGGAGGATGAGCAGCCTAGATTGGAGAGGTTTGGTAGCCTTCAGCCTCCGACCTTCAGTGGTGCATAGGGTGAGAATGCCTAGGGTTTCTTAGATAAGTGCCAGAGGATGCTTCGTAAAACGGGTATTCTGGAGATCAGCGGGTTTGCTTTCACTACTTATCAGTTTTCTGGAGCTGCCTTTACTTGGTGGGAGGCTTTTGAGAGGCGTAGGACTGTTGGTGCAGCACCCCTTACCTGGCAGTAGTTCTTTGTTCTACTTGGGTCTCCAGACCCCCAATAGTCACCACACATGACCGGTACACATGGTCTACAACAACAGTATCACCCACTGGGGTAGATACATGAACAAGTAAAGCAAGAAACTCACGGGGCGTACCCAAATAATGAGAAAAGTATGATGACACATAAGAAAAGGTGGAACCGGGATCAAAAATTACAGAGGCATCTCTGTGGCAGACTGAAACAATACCTGTAATGACAGCATCTGAAGCAATAGCATTTGGCCTGCGAGAAAGTGCATAGAAATGGGCCTGACCGCCCCCTGATCGACCTCCCCCTCTGGGGCGACCCCTAGCTGCATGACCTTCACCCCTAGTTAGTTGGGCAGGTGGTGAGGTAACTGGAGTAGTAGTCGAGGGCTGACCCCTCTATTGAGATGAACTAGCCATACGACGAGGACACTGCCTCCACACATGTCCAAACTCTCCACACTCATAACAACTCCCAGGTGCTGGAGAAGGGGATTGAAGGTAACCCCTCACACCGGAGTGACCAGCTGATGCACTCGGCATAAAAGAACCCTGAGCTGATGGGGCACGAGATGAACTATGACTGGAAGGGCACTTAGTGATGACTGGCCCCACTGAGATCCATGATGACCATGACCCGAAGATGCCCCACGATACTCTGAGCGGGCTGACTAAGCATGCCTGAAAGGACGGCCTCTACCATGCTGAAACTGACCCCTCGAAGAAGCACCACTATAACTGCTAGATCCTCGAGGCTTCTTGGCCTCCCTCTCTTCTCGATCCTGACGGCGAACCATCTCAATCTCGCGAGCGATATCGACCACCTCCTCAAACGTAGCACCTAACACCCTCTCTCAGGTCATAAGAATACGGAGGTAATAGTTAAGGCCATCAACAAATCTCCTGATCCTCTCACAATCTGTCGGAACCATCCAAATGGCATGACGAGCCAACTCAGAAAACCTCGACTCATACTGTGACACAGTCATATCCCCCTGTAGCAACCACTCAAACTGTCTACGCAACTCCTCTCTGTGGGACTGCGCCACATACTTCTCCAAGAAGAGAGTGGAGAACTGCTGCCAAGTAAGGGGCGCTGCTCCAACCGGCCTACGCCTCTCATACGCCTCCCACCATGTGAAGGCAGCCCCAGTAAACTGAAAGGTGGTAAATGTCACACCATTAGTCTCAAGAATCCCTGCTGTATGGAGCATCTGCTGACACTGATCAAGAAAACCCTGGGCATCCTCGCCCTCGATACCACTGAATGATGGAGGTTGGAGTCTACAAAACCTCTCAAGACGACGGTGCTCATCATCCGGCATAACTGGCACAATAAACTCCTGAGCTGGTGCAACCGGCTGAGCTAGAGGTGCCCCCGGTGTCTGTAGTCCCTGCACTACCTGCTCAGGTGTGCGAGTAGCGGGGGTTTGATTGCCTCCCCCGGCCAGTGAAGTAGCTGCTGCTGTAGTGGCTGAAACTGCTTGAGCCAGGCCAGTGCAAACTGATAAGATCTGTGCCAAGGACTCCTGAAGACCCAGAACTTCCTCAAACGTAGCACCCAACACCCTCTCTCGGGTCATAAGAATACGGAGGTGATAGTTAAGGACATCAACTAATCTCCTGATCCTCTCACGATCTGTCGGAACCATCCAAATGGCATGACGAGCCAATTCAGAAAACCTCGACTCATACTATGACACAGTCATATCCCCCTGTCGCAACCACTCAAACTGTCTACGCAGCTCCTCTCTGCGGGACTGTGGCACATACTTCTCCAAGAAGAGAGTGGATAACTACTGCCAAGTAAGGGGCGCTGCTCCAACTGGCCTGCGCCTCTCATACGCCTCCCACCATGTGAAGGCAGCCCCAGTAAACGGAAAGGTGGCAAATGTCACACCACTAGTCTCAAGAATCCCTGCTGTACGGAGCATCCGCTAACACTTATCAAGAAAACCCTGGGCATCCTCGCCCTCGGTACCACTGAATGACGGAGGTTGAAGTCTACCAAACCTCTCAAGACGACGCTGCTCATCATCCGGTAACTAGCACAATAAACTCCTAAGCTGGTGCAACTGGCTGAGCTGGAGGTACCACCGGTGTCTGTAGTCCCTACACTACCTGCTCAGGTGTGCGAGCAACGGGGGTTTGATTGCCTCCCCCGGCCTGTGAAGTAGCTGCTGCTGTAGTGGCTAAAACTGCCTGAGCCAAGCCAGTACAAACTGATAAGATCAGTGCCAAGGCCTCCTGAAGTCCTGGAACCACGATAGGCACAACTGGTGCCTGAACTGGTGCTGCTGGAGCATCCATAGCGGGAGCCTGATCCGGAGCTGGGGCAACTGGTGTATCAACAGGTGCTGCCCTCGCTGCTCTGCCTCTGCCACGTCCACGACCGCGTCCACGACCCCTGGTGGCCTCGGTGGGTGACATTGGTGGTCGTCCACCTTGTTCGGTAGCTCGCGTCCTCACCATATGTGAGAGAAGGGAATATCAGAAGTTTAGTACTCGGACCAACAAGTTCACACGACAAGAGTTTCAAGAATATGAAATTTTTCCTAAAGGTTTGCAGCCTCTCGAGGATAAATACAGACGTCTCCATACCGATCTGCGAGACTCTACTAAACCTGCTCATGACTCGTGAGACCTAAGTAACCTAGGCTCTGATACCAACTTGTCACGACCCAATCCCCTAACACGGTCGTGATGGCGCCTCTCGTGAAGACAAGGCCAGCCAGACCAAAACAGAACACCTCTTTTAAACAGTTAATCATCATAAACAGTAATAACATATATTATAATGCTCATAAATTGCGGAATTTAACGATAATAACAGTAGGAACCATCCCAACACAGCCCAAACCGGGGTGTCATAAGTCATGAGCTACTATAGAATCTGCTATAGGTATACAAGTACGGAATCCGATACAACAGTCTAAAGAAAACATAAATGATAGAGGATAAGAGAGACAAGGGGCTGCGGATGTCAACAGCTACCTCGTAACTCCAAATCACTGCCTAGTCTGGAAGGAATCAACGTTCAGGTGCGGACTCTACTCTACCTTGAATCTGCACACACGGTGCAGGGAGTAATGTGAGTACTCCGACTCAGTAAGTAATAATTACAAATAATGGTTGAAAGTATGAAAACACGTAAAGGCACAAAGCAATTCCATATCAAGCAGTAAAATCACTTAAAGCAGTAAATCAGTGAAGAAATCAAATGATATTCCTTTTTAAAACAAGTAAAACAGGTAATTTAACAGGTAATTAACAAGTAGAAATCCGCCCCTCGGGCACAGTATCAATCGCTCAGCATAGTATCAGCCCCTCGGGCTACCTCACAATCACTCAGCATAATGGTCAGCCATTATTACCTAACCAAATTGCATCATACAGTGTCATTGTTACCACTGTTTCAAATCACATGGGTACCCGCGCTCCCTGTGGGTGTGTAGACTCCGGAGGGGCCCCTTACGGCTCAAGTGCTATATCAAGCCATCTCGTGGCATCATCACTCAGCATATCCTCACATCACTCCAGCCACCGTATGGCAAAAATAGTATCTCAGGCCCTCGGCCTCATATCACTCAGCATATCCTCACATATGGCCCTCGGCCTCACATAGTCTAGAAATCATCATAAGCCCCTTGGACATTAGTAAAACAGTAGTTCTCAGCCCAAAACATGATGTAGAAATATCATTTATGTTTCAAATCTGATTAAAAGTGGCTGAGTTTGTAAAACAGTAGATATCAACAGGACTGAGTTCAAATAATAAGTCAAGTAGTAAGGAAACAGTGATAAAAATCCCTGGAGGGTTCAAATAGTTGGCACGAAGCCCAAATATGGCAATCAGCCCAAACCATGATGATAACAAATGAATTTCAGTCAAATATTCAGTAAAGTCATTAATCGAGATGAACCAAGTAAAAATCCCCAGTAGTGAAAGACCCCACGCTCATCATCCAGCGCGTATCTTGCCTCAATATAGCACTACGATGTGCAATCCGGGGTTTCAAACCCTCAGGACATCATTTACAACCATTACTCACCTCGACTGGCTAATTCTCTAGCTCGCGATGCCTTTGCCCCTCGAATTGGCCTCAACGTGCGTCGAACCTATCCAAAATTAGAACAAATATGTCACAATATGCTAAGGTAACAAAGCCCAAGCGAAAACATTCGAAAAATATCAAAAATCTGGAAATTAGCAAAACTCGAGCCCTGGGCCCACGTCTCGAAATTGGGTAAAATTTACATTTTCAGAATCCTCATACCCTCACGAGTCTAACCATACCATAATTATCCAATTCTGATACCATTTGGTCCTTCAAATCATCATTTTATATTTTTGAAAGGTTTCACAATTTTCTTCCTAAATTCCATCTCAAATAACGAATTAAATGATGAATTCAGTGATAGATTCATGTATTCTAGCCAAATCTGAGTTAAAATCACTTACCCCGATGAATTTCTTGAAAAACCTTCGGAAAATCACCAAATTCCGAGCTCTCTAGGTCAAAATATTAAATAAAACCCAAAACCTTGTATTTATAGGGACCCCTCAGGTTTCAGTTCGCGCGGGCCGCACCAAAACTCACGCGGCCCGCACAAGCCAGTGTGGTCCGCGCAAAGGCAACGCACGGCCGCACAAGCCTCCCTCTGCAGTGACAGGCTTTAGTATTTTGGCCATACCTTTTGCTACAGATTTCCAAATTATGATATCTTTCCCTTTGTGGAAACTAGACATGAAGGGCTACAACTTGTGTTTTTAAATCTCCTCAAAATTCCTTGTAGATTAAAAGATATGAGCTTCCGAAGTAGGACCAGCGGATCGTTCCCCACCGCGGCCGCGCACCACTTTGTGCGGTCCACATGACACCTACCGCGGCCGCACACCACTTTGTGCGGTCCGCACAGCACTCAACGCAGGCGCACCTATTTTTGTGCGGACCACATGGGTAAGTTCTGGGGCCTGCAACCCCTATAGGCCTGCTACAGCTATGATTTTTGCACTAAAACATCCCGGAACCTACCCGGAACTCCCAGAACTTCAAACCAATTGTACCAACACATCTCATGACATCATTCAAACTTGCTCAAAACTTCGGAACGCTCACAACAATATCAAATCACCAATTTAACATAGGATTCAGGCCTAAGAACTCCAAGAACTCTTAAATTATGCTTTCGATCAAAAGGTCTATCAAATCTCGTCCGAATGACCTGAAATTTTGCACACACATCCCAAATGACACAATGAAGCTACTGCAACTCTCGGAATTCCATTCCGACCCTATATCAAAATCTCGCCTATCAACCGGAATTTGCCAAAATATCAATTTCGCCAATTCAAGCCTAAATCTTCTCTACAACTCCAAAACTCATTCCGATTACGCTCCTAAGTCACAAATCACCTCCCGAAGCTAACCGAACCATTAGAACTCACTTCTGAGCCTTCTAACATATAAGTCAACATCCGATTGACTTTTCCAACTTAAGCCTTCTTAAAAGAGACTAAGTGTCTCATTTCTTACCAAATCCTCTCAGAACTCGAACTAATAAACTCGATCACATAAAACACGGATAACGAAGTGTAAAGAAGCTAAAATAGGGAAAATGGAGCGGTAACTCATGAGACGACTGGCCGGGTCGTCACAAATGAAGAATTGCAGTTTACAAGCATTAAAAGGAGAGTTAAGTTTTGGATTAGGAGGAAAGTGGGAGAAAAGGGAAAGAAATAACCAAAAAAAAAAAGGAAAAAAGAGGTTGGAAGTAGCGGTAGAAAAGAGAGGAGTTTTTAACCGTTTCATTTCATGAAGTTTTTGAAAGACAAAAGGACAATTATATAATGAAAGAATAAAAAATCAAATACCTTGCATGTATTCAATGTATATTGGACTAAGAGATCATGTATTAAAACTCCCTACATAAATATTTAAAAGCATAAAAAATTAAAGTCCTTTTTATTCTTAAATTTTTAAAGAAAATCTAAATAATAAAAACACAATTCATCTAAAGAAAATACAATTTTTTTTGTTTCATAAAAAGAACTATTATTAAATCTTTTGATGTCTTATTTCGCGCAAGAAATTCACTAGTATTTATATAAAAGAGAGAAATGAAAGAGTGATGTGGCACCTCTTATATACAAGAAAGTCTATTTATCTTTTTTCACAATTTTTTGCTTTTTATCCTTATTTTCATCTAAAACAGTAAAAATTTAAAGTTACCTGATTTATCTCTTTCATTATTAATACTACTCATTTATTCCACTTCACTGGAATCTCTCTATTTTCCTTTGCATTGCTTCCATTTCTCTTCTTTTACGGAGACACCTAAAGTTGGCACGATCTTTCACCTAGACACTTAAACTAGACCTCTTTCCAATTAGACACGTTTCTTAGGCAATTCTCATACCAATTAGACACGTTTTTTGCTGGTGGCATATAGCGTGACTTCAAACCTATTTAGGCGCGTGAAGGATTCCAAAAAGTGACTTTTCCTTTCCCAATTAGACACATAATGGTAACATGGATTGTTAATTATTATTTAAACCATATTCCTTTCCCAATTCTTAAAAACCTATTTGTTCTCTTCTCTTCTTCTCAGATTTCTCCAGCAATTCTCCTTCTATACTTGTCAAATCTTTTCTTCTCTTCTCTTCTTTCTCTCGTTTCTGTTCTCTTCTTGGTATCAATTAATTTCTTCTCTTCTCTTCTTCCTCTCATTTCTGTTGTTGTCGTGTTTATTAATGTCGAACTTCTCGGAATTGATGAACTCGTCAATGTCACCTTGCATTGCTGCTCGAATCTGTAAGTGTGGTGTTTCTCCAAAGTTCAATACTTCTTGGACCCAATTAAACCCAGGTCGTAGGTTTTTTGCTTGCAAAATCGGAAAGGTAAATTGTTTGTTCATAATTTGTAAATTCTGTTTTATGAATTATTTTCTTTGATAAAAATTAATTAAAAGTGTTTTGTGATATTTGTAGAAAAAGGGTGGATGTGATTATTTTTGTTGGTATGACGATGAGATGCCTACTCAAGCGAAGAATATAATTTGGGGTTTATTAAAGAGAGTCAAAGCTTTTGAAGAGGAGAAAGTTCGAGCAAAAGAAAGATGGATCCTTTTGACGATTGTTGTTGTATTGTTGGTCGTTTTATGAAAACTGTATGACTGATAAATTTTGGTTGACTGGTGAGCAAAAAGAAGAAGGATTTATGTTGTTGCTTTAAATTTCTGTTTTGAAACTGTTGTTGTAATATTCAGATGTTGTATAAATACAACTGAATTTTGTTATAAACTTATGTTTATATTCAGATGTTGAAACCGTTGTTTTAATTTAAAGTTGCTGAATTTTGAAAGTGCTGTAATATACAACTTGTGTACAAGGCATAGAACCATAAAATGCAGTTTCAAAATGCAGAACATATAGACTGAAGTTGCTGCATTATAGAGTAATTGTTCAGAACATAGAGTAACTATTCTGCCAAAACAAGCAAAATAAGGTTGAAGTTGCAGCTGCATAACATATATACAAAAAAGAACAGTAAGATTACACGACTAAATACAACTTAAAGTTTAGTTCCTTCAAAAACTAGATCCCAAAATATAATAGGTTGCTGCTACATAACATATAGACAAAATAAGTTCCTAAGATACTACTTCTTGCTAAAGTTTGCCTTCATCTGCTGCAACTGGGAAGTTGTGACAGCATTTTGACCCTTCCACCTCAAGCCTCTAGCCTTAAAACCAAGGTCAATTCCTGTTGGAGCTGCACTCTTATAAGTTGAACCACTTACCATAACTCGTTGGCTTGATGTTCCGGGCTGCAGTTTGCCAAATAATGAACCATGCTATAGGAAACATTTGCTGATTTCCATTCTTGCCAACAGCAACTAGAAGCTTACCTTTACAAGTACCCTTTAAGAAACAACCATCAAAACCTATGATTCTTCTACATCCTTCTAACCAACCTTTCTTCAATGCATCAAAGCACACATAAGAGTAAACAAAGATATTTTTTCCTGGCTCAGTTTCACTGTCCATCCTTACCCAACATGAGCTACCAGAATTGGTCTGTTTTATCATATCAGCATAATCACATAACCTTGCAAACTCCATATTCCAATCACCCATGGACTCTCTGAGAACACGCAGTTTAGCCCTATAACAAATTGTCTTGCCAACATACAATCCTAGCTTGTCCCTACACAACTCCTGTATTTCCCATATCCTTATGTGGGGCTGCTTAGTTATTTCATCTTTGAATTTCTTTGCAACAAAATTTGAAGTGCACAACTTATTCTTATTTGAAGTATCACATTTGTGTACTAGGTAGTAGTTCTTTACTTTAAAATCACCTGAATCTCTATCAATACAAGCATAACACACCCATTTGCATCTCTTTATTTTACACTTAGCCCTCATCCTATGTGGTTCATTTGGTCTCAATTTAATCTGCACCTTGTACTCAATTGCATAATTTGCTAATGCTTTCCGAAACTATATAGCATTCTCAAAAATCATCCCAAGTTCAAATATAGCAACTTCACAATTAGGATCATACCTGACTTTTGTACTCCTCATTTTTGCTGGTATATCAACACCAGGAATAGCTTCAGGATCTAACCCTTCTGTGCTATCTTCACTATCAGCCTCTGAACTATCAATAAACTGCTCATCACCACCTAATTTACCTACATATCTTGAAGTCTTGTTTCTTCCAATATCCTCAAATCCTCTGTCAATACCTGCTTCTCCTAGTGGTATCTCATCTGTTGCAATTGGTTTTTTTCTCTGCTTACCCTGCCTCTTGCTCCTCCTTTCAACCCTTAGAGATCTCAATTCATCATCAACATCTGAATCATCTTCTTCAGGAAGAACATCTTCTTCTGATTCACTACTCTCAACATCTGATTCCACTTCATATTCATTAACATTATGCTCTGGTGGTTCATCTCCATCAGCAACATTTACAGTTGGTTCAGAAGAATTATGAGTTGGTTCAGCATCATTCAAAGTTGATTCAATAGGAGGTTCAATAGGTGGTTCAGCAGCATTGTGAGTTGGTTCAGTAGGCGGCTCAATAGGTTCTTCAGTATTTGTATTACTCCAAGGTGTTGCCCTATCTTTAAATTGGTCATTACCACCCCACCTACTTCTGCCCCACATAAAAGAACAACATTTTCTTCGACTACTTCAGGATGACTCACCCCATGACGCAAATAAACATCCAAAATATCACCATGTTTTAAATCTTTCACAAATTCATATAACTGAAAATCAGAAAAGACTTTGATAAAATCACCATCTTTTTTCTTTTGACAATAAAACCCTTCGACAACTGCATACCCAAGGTCTTTAGCATAAGCAGACAACTCGACAACACTAAAATGGTCTTTATCGATAGCAACAACAAAAGCATCTAATTCCCCTTTGTATATTGGGACAGGTTGCTCGATAAATGTACCCCCGTGGTGAAAGCGAGTTAAAATTTAGTCATCCTTCATAATATTCCCTTACATAAGACGATAAGGGACCAACACAAAGGAAAACCCCAAAAAAACCCTAGCTTGAGAAATAACTTACAAATTACTTAGCCCTAGCTGTAGCAATAGAAAATAAGGAGAGATTGGACCTTGAAGCGTTGTAAATACGGTGAGAAATCAGTTGAAATACTAGATTCCAACACCATTGACCAAAAAAAGAAGAAGATTAACAGTGGTAGGACCTTTCTTCGTTTTCATCGAAGGTAAAAGGAACAATGGTAGTATGTTTAGATGTTTGTTTAGGGCTAGTTATCTGTATTTTAGTGGAAATAACACTATATAGCTGAGGTGGACAATGAGGTGGACAAATAAAATGATGTGACACGATTTATAATGGTTACTTTTGTCACGTAGACGAAGATTGCAGAACACGCGCTTGGTTAATTAATAAGCCAGCAAAAAACGTGTCTAATTGGTATGAGAATTGCCTAAGAAACGTGTCTAATTGGAAAGAGGTCTAGTTTAAGTATCTAGGTGAAAGATCGTGCCAACTTTAGGTGTCTTCGTATGTATTACGTCTTAAATGAATTAAATACCACAGTTATGAGTGAGTATATATTAATGCATGGGCCTTTTTCTTCCAATTCTTGCTTACAAATGCAGACAGTATATGCCCTTTTCCTTTCAATAGGCATTGGTTCCTCTTCTAATGTAATATCCCTCATTGAAAACAATAATTGCTTGCAGAGGCGAACCTAGATGGACAGTAGAGGGGTCACCGGAACCCGTTAGCCTCGACAAAAACCATGTACATATATTTGTATATACGACAAGGACCCCTTAAATAATTTTGATGTGCCCCCTAAACTCAAAAGATGGATTGGCTCCACTGGTTTATTACGCTGCATTTGTCTCCACTTTACCAGGGTTCGAGACCCACCTTGGTATTTTTTTCCCTTTATCTTTTCTAAGTTCATGAATAATTATTTAGCACTAGTACATAATAGTCAACTTCTACACAAAATAGTCTCAAATGCTTTTTGAGAAATATCCTTCTAGACATCAAAAAAGAAATAAAGAGACATAAAAAAATATTAAAGGAAATTAGAAGTGTGGGGTCCAACCCATAAATTAAGGAAGACAACTTTCTTCCTTTATCTTCTTTTTCAAAAATGGCAACCACCATTGTTTTTGAATTGCTTAAAAGTCATCCTTTGAAATCTTTTTTTCCTTTCTTTTGATGTCACTGATGACATTTGTAGGGGTATAGAATCTCTATAAATAGAGAATTTCTAAGCGATTTGAATTACACCAACAAAAAGAGAAAGAAAGAGTGGGGTTTCACAGACAGGGTATAAGAAAATAGTCTGTGAGAAAAATAGAGAGTGAGTAATATTGTAGTGAGGTGGGAATATAAAAAGAGAGTTATTTCTTTTGAGTGTTGTAGTGGTCTTTGGAGTATTTTACTCGGACCTACAAAGTGTAAAATTCCTTACTATACTGATATCAGTTGCTCCTCTCGGGGTCGTGTTTTTTCCCTTATTAAAAGTGTTTTTCCACGTAAAAATCTTGGTATCGATTTTACTCTTTTATTCTTGTTAATTACCGTATCTCGGTGCTACATTATTATTCCGTTTTTATTACCGTGAATATTATTTCTATGAGATTTATTCCAAACAAGAAGTGGATAAGATATTCCATTAGCAAGAAGCCAATCATCTTTTTTATCATGATAACTAAGTTTATAAGCATTACCAGGTTCTTTACATGTATAAAAATAAGTAATTAAAAAACTCCAAAAAAGCTTCTGCCTTCAAGGATCATTTCGGCAAAGTAGCAGACCTCCATCGATTGAACGACAACGACTGAGACTTCTGCTTTACAAACTTTCAATTGTGATCTTATTAGACTAAATTTTTGATATTTTTTAACATACTTTCGATCATTGACTCAAAGTCACTAAGTTTTTAAGGAGTTAACACGTCAGATTTTGTCGTTACTAGCTAACATATTATCACGACCCGAAATTCCCACCTTCGGGAGTCGTGATGGAGCCTACTCGTAGAAGCTAGGCAAGCCATGAACTTTGAAACCATTAATTCTTTCGTTTTAATTCATTTTTAACCAATTAAATTCACAATGAATAAGCATTTAAATGACAGCGGAAAAATAAAATTTAGAGTAAGTCTTAAATAAATATGAAACCAAAATATCTAGAAACCAATACATGTCTCTACCAAGAACCTGGTGTCACAACATCTACGGACTACTAAGAGTGCTACATACAACAGTTTGAAAGAAAGATAATACTGTTTGTCTCGAATAATGAGATAATAGAATACAAAATAGGATAGAGGAGACGTCGGACCAGTGGACGCCTGCAAGGCTATCTCGATAACAGAATACCAAATGCTTCTCCGGTATTTGCACATAAGTGCAGAGTGTAGCTGTGAGCACATGATTTTTTCCTCACATGAATTACTCTAAAAGAATTCCCAAAATTAGGTATTTTCTCTAATTATTTGCTAAAATTAGGAATTACTGTGCAATTTGCCTGAGTGTTTGCATATTTTGTGTATATTTAATTTTATTAATGCATTGAAAATACAAAAAAATATAGCATCTGCATTTAGAATTTAGTTTTACATTTTTAGATTAATTAAGTAAATTGTTGTTTTACAAAAATGAAAAATCCCAAAAAATATCGTATTTTGCATTTTTAGTGTTTGATGTCAAAATTGTGTGATTTTCTTGGTATTCAATTATTGGTGATAATTATTATTTAGAGATAATTAAGTTAATTTGATAGAATGATTTGGCTTGGGTATTAATTAAGTTTTTATTTTAATTTTGAGAGGAGAAAATAGTTTAGAAATAAATAGGAAAAGGAAAGAATAAAAGAGAAATTGGAATTTTTGGGCCATGTTTAATTAATTCAAAGTCCAAATCAAATTACCCCAAAACCCGTCTGGTCTAGGCCCAAAAACATGCCTCATACCCGGTCCAAACTTCCAGTCTCTAAGACCATCGAAACGACGTAGTATAGGGACAAAACTACGTCGTTTCGATTTCAACAGATCTCAACCGTCCATTCATCTACATCCAACGACCAGTACTTCGCCCCATTTCCCATTACCCAACTCCGACCAGCATTCCTCATGCCCGACCTAACCTCAATCAACCAAAATGACCTCGTTTCCTTTAATGATTTAATCAGAGCCGTTGGATTCCAATCATCCAACGGTCCTAATTAAATCAATGATTTAATATACATAAACCCCAAACCCCCTTACCCCCTCAGAACCCGCCTCCTTCATCTCTCGTCTCTCACACCGCTACTGACCGCCCACCGGAAATCACCCACGGCGGCGAACGGTGGCCAACCAGCCCCAAATTTACATCGTAGAACCCCCTCACTCACCTCTTCCCAAACCCGTAACATGTTACCTTCGAACATCCCTGGAGCCCTTCGAATATCGATTCGAAGGGATGAACCCTAGCGCCGTCCTAACTTTCTCCAGTGGCGGCGCCACCTCCAATCGACCCCAAACTAACACCCCTTGACCACTACAACTCCTCTTCCCTAATTCATAACCAGTTTCCTTCGAATGGGGCCCAATCTGCTCGAATCTTAAATCCAAGGGTTCAAATTCTAAAAGCCAAACCTAAACTCGATACTGATGATCATTTTAGAGCAGATTTCGCTATGAAATAGTGTTACACACTTGTTTTGACAAATAACAAGTGACTAACATTATTTGGCGATGGAATCGGAAAGTCAGGGTACTAAGTTTTTCTAGTTTAGTCGGTGAGTTTCCCTGTATCATTTCTTTTTATTTCAATGCCTATTTCACCTCTGCCTCTTCTTCTTCTCTTCTTTGAGCAATTTAATTAAGTTTTGAATTAGGTTTAAAATTGTGAACTGTCCATTCGTTGTCTTTAGTTCATGTTCATGTATGTTGTTAATCAATTTAATAGCTGATTTTGATTTTTCAATCCAGTTGAAGGTTTAGTCTTTTGTTTACTATAACTGTGATAATTTAGAACTTAGGAGTGATAAATAACAGAAGCTTTGAGGTCAATTTGGGTAGTCTAGCCTGAGAAAACCTGTCAATAATTGAATTAAAAAGCTTCTCAATAGTGGTAGGGTAGAAATTGCATTACTGAATTAACTAAAAAGCACTAAGCTAGTATAGATAATTTAAAAAATAAAGAAAATCTGAAATTGATAATGGGAATGGCATTAATTGATTAATTTAGAGAAAATAAGTTAGTGGAGATAATTAAAATAAGGGAAGGGACACTCGTAATGGGGATGACATTAATTGAATGCCTATAAAAGGCTGAAGAATACAGGGAGGAAAAAAGAGAACATTCTGATAGACAGAGGGATAGGCACTGATGTTCATAGATACACAAGAGAGTCAAAAGAGAGAGACAAGAATACTCTGAAATACTAAAAAGATGGAGTACACACACACACATACAATGAGTTCAAAGACAAGGAGACTCTAAAAAATACTAAAAAGATAGAGAGTGATAGACATTGATAGAGAAGAGTATATACTGAAAATACTGGGATAAGAATATAGATCTTGAAGAACTAAGAAATCCTGAAAAAATCAAAAACGGTTGAGAACTCTAATGAAAAACACTGTTTCATTGAGTTTCTGGTGATTTCTGAAGTTTCCTTAGTGCTGAAACAATTTATGGATAGCTGATAGTTGAAATGAGTTGAAATCAAGTCAGGTTAAGGTCTTATAGTTCATTTGCTTGGATTGAAACTGTTTTCCTGGGCTGTTATTTCATTTTTCTGGGTTTGAAACTGGTTGAAAACTGTTGTTGATTGTTGTTCTTTGGGCTGTTGATTCCTCACCCTTCTTCCTCTGTTTTTCTGCATCCAGGTACTTTCTTAGTTCACGATTGAGGACTGATTGTTAAGCATGTAAAAGGTTTGAAGTTTTGTTAAATGAAGACTCCACTTGAAACTGACTTCCCCATTTCTTTTTACTATTTCTATGTTCCATAATTAGATCTCAAGTTATATATGTTAGTTAGGGTCTTTTCCTTTGAAATTGGGTATGTGAAAGTGACTTGATGTGGTATTTTGCATCTGTATGATGAGTAAACAATGGACTCTAATTATTTATTCTCATGTTTGATGTCGTATGTCATTTTTATTTGGAGTCGAACCTGTTTAAGTGTAATAACTTAGGTTGTTTGGACTGTTAAATGGATCACCTGATTAGGAAATCGTTTGACAGATCTGTTCTTTCATGGTCTGAAGTATAGTGTTTGGAGATTATGTGTTACTATGCTTTGTGAAAAATCATTGATGGTTTTGAGGTCATGTGTTAATTTACAGTCACTTGATTAAAATAGCTTGGCTAATGATCTTAATGGTCCAGCCATGTACAGAAATTACTTTGGCATAGTTGTGAGAATTGTTTAGGTTAATTTTAATGTTAAATTGTCCACTTGAAAATCCCTAAAGTTTGGTTCTACTGTTGTATGCATGGAAAAGGGAATGTAATTGAATTTGGAGACTCATGCAAATACTAGTTGAATTGTTTCAAATTTGATGGGATGTATAACTGGCCTTGTTGCAATTAGCCAGTTTGATGTTGGCATCCCTCTTAATGTTTCTACAAAAAAATGTGCGCCTGGACTCGAACGTGAGTCTCGTCTTTGTGTTCCCTTTGGTTCGCCAAAGGTGAAGGCCAACTTTGGGCCTGGGACTTGTAAATTACTTTTTCTGGTCTGCAGGGGTTCGATCCCTGGGCAAGACCCGTTGCTTCTTTCATTCTGCCCCGATTGGGCCTAATACAGGCCTAAAACATTGAAAGCCTTGCCCTGTTCGTTGTTTTCCTTTTGTTTAATAGTTTAAAAATGAAATGTGAGCGACTGACTTCCGAATTGAGTTGTGGATTTGAGCTAAGGACCTCTTCATTGTTTGAAACAATCCTTGTTTGAGTTTGGACTTGACATTGGGCTCAGGCATGACTGTTCCCCTTTAAATGAGACTGGGGTCATTTCCTCTCTCGTTGGACCCAAAATTCATTTTGATTGCTATGACCAATTGGGTTAAAAAAACAAACTTGGCTCAAGGAAATTAAAATGCAAGAAAGAGCTCAGTTATTGATTTGTACTCATTCAGTTAAGACTCAGATTTGAGAATATTGATTTGATGTTATGCTTCTTGAGCCTTAGCTGATTTGGTGTTTTAATTGATTTTATATAGCTTATTTGTTCAATGAATTGGTTTGACTTGGGCCTAGTCAGTGGGAGGTTTTTAAAAACTTGGGTTGTCGTCACTCAATATTTCTCTCGAGCTTATTCTAGTCCAGAAGCCCAGCAATTTTTTTTAAATAACAGTCATGCGATCAACAGCTTTTAGTGAAGGATCTAGAAAGGCTATTTTGTTCATTTAGATGAAAGTGAGTCATGTTAGTAACACAAGTAGTTTATGGCCCTCCGGGTTTTACTTTTTAATACCCTTTTAAAATGGAATTGAGGTGCTCCACGCCAAACAAGAAATAACAATTGCATGGCCCTCGTTTTAATTAATATCATATTGATCCTTAGAATTCGAAGTACGCCATTTTGCAAATTTTCATGGCCCTCGCAAACTTGAAAGCGCATAGGTGTTTCAGGCACGTAATGTTAAATTAACTTCCTTAAACTCGGGTGCGCATTTATGTGACCCAAATCCAAATCTCAACAATGTTAAAATATGCCGAAGACCAAGGGTGCATTTATGTGACATGGTTCAAGGTGTGTTTTAGGTGACGTTGAATCTTTCCTAAAAAATAATTAAATAAAAGCGGTTTAAAAAGGATAAAATGCACATAGGCTAGAACATGTATTAAAATCAAGTAAATAGGCCAAATATAACAATTGAGCGACCGTGCTAGAACCACGGAATGCCTAACACCTTCTCCCGGGTTAACAGAATTCCTTACCAGGATTTCTGTGTTCGCGGACTATAAAACAGAGTCAATATTTCCTCGATTCGAGATTTGAACCGGTGACTTGGGACACCATATTATCCCAAGTGGCGACTCTGAATCTTTTAATAAACTATTCCGTTTCGATTGTCCTTTAATTGGAAAAACTCTCTTATACCTTTCGGGGTATAGGAAAAAAGGAGGTGTGATAGTAGTATTAGCACAACTGACCCCATGTGTTGGTAAGTGTCTGGCTTAACCCCGACGAGGTAGTGACGAGGGAAGAACCAGACTCCAGATAAACCTGTGCAGATATATAATATATGGCGGAAAAATAAACAGGAAATAACAGTTTAAAAGGGAGGGGGTACATGCTTCGGGCAAATGTATCAACCTAACAGAAACCGAACAGATATATGAAAGAATAGTACAGTATCTAAAACAATGTAATAATACTACCGTTGTGGCGCGCAACCCGATCCCTTATCATTTAACACTGTTGCGGTGTGCAACCCGATCCATATATACATATAGCTGTTGCGGCGTGCAACCCGATCCAAATATAATAATTGTTGCGGCGTGCAACCCGATCCAATATAATATCTGTTGCGGCACGCAAACCCATATATATATATATATATATATATATATATATATATTAATAAAAATGTTGCGGTGCGCAATCCGTTCCAAATATACAGCTTACAATGATCATAACAACAGTCCCGGCAAGGGATCAAAATAAACTATGCTATTCCGGCAAGGTAACTCAACAGTACAAGTATATACGTCTCGGCAAGGGAGAATCAGCTATAACCAATCTCAACGCAACTTCTAATCATCTCAATTATCACCATTTCTAAATCATATGTAACTTCCACGAAATCAACTAAGTCTTTGCTCAATGCCATGGATTTACTCACTATTGCAACCATAGTATCATTCAAGAATACAAACAAGTATCAATTTAAGACTCACGTCATGATAGACACCAATGTATAGATACTCGTCATCATACCTATATGTCGTACTCAACAAGAAACAAATAGCAAATAGGACTCAACTACTAATCCCTCAAGCTAAGGTTAGACCGAACACTTACCTCAGACTTCCACGGGCAACTCAATCCTCAATTACCGCTTTTCCTCTCGAATTTGGCTCCAAATCAATTGTATCTATATATAAATGACTTCATAATGTCAATAAATGCTAAACAATTCGAATCCAATGCCTAATTATAGCTTTCCAATCATTCTTCCAAAAACTCAAAAATCGTCCCCGGGCCCGCTTGGTCAAAATACGAGGTTCGGACCAAAATCAAATCACCCATTCATTCATGAGCCCAAATATATAATTATTTCTAGAATTCGACCCCAAAACGAGGTCTAAATCACAATTAATTAAAAAGCCCTAACTCTACCCAAATCCCTAATTTTCTACCCTTAATCACATGTTTTAGGCCTAGAAATCCAATAAATGTTGATGAAAATGGAAGAAAATAAGTTAAAGATTACTTACCCAAGAGATTATGGTGAATGATTGCTTTAAAAATCGCCTAAGAGCTTTGGAGAAGAAGAGGTTTTGTGAAATTTTAAGAAATCTCGAAAGTGTTCTGTTTTTGGCTTTTAAAAGTCACTGGGCGATTTAACTCTATGCGATCGCGACAGACCCCTCGCATTCGCAATGGGTCAGGCTGGTTAGGCCTTCGCGTTCGCGTTAACGGGCTCGCGTTCACTAAGCTTTAGCTTTTCGAGCCCTCGCGTTCACGTCCAACTGTTCGCGTTCGGGTAAGGTAACTACCCCTCCCACTGTCCAGGCGCGTTCGCGTGGCTAGTACCGCGTTCGCGAAGGTATAGCCCCCCACTGCCTCGTGTTCGCGACCTGGGCTACGCGTTCGTGTAGAAGGAAATTCCTTCAGCAATACATTACACATCTTGTTCGCGTGGGTACTCCCGCGAACGCGAAGAAGGATGCATCAGAAATTCAACAGCTGAAAACCTGCAACATTTTCTAAGTCCGAAACCTTTCGAAAAACACCCGAGTCATCGGGGCTCCTAACCAAACATAGGTACTAACTCAACAACATCATACGAACTTATCCGTGCGATCAACTCGCCAAATAAACCTCAAAAACAATGAATCAAACCTCAAAATCAAGAATTTTTCTCAAACTTCTTCAAGTATCAAATTTAGCAATTCAAGTCCGAATCACGTCAAACGACGTTCATTTTTAACCAAATTTTACAGGAACGACTTAAACCATATATAAGACCTGTACCGGGTGTCGGAACTAAACTACGGGCCCGATACCATCGCTTTCTAATCAGATTTAATTTCAAATTTTCTTAAACATTTTCAAAAAACAATTTTACTTAAAAATTCATTTCTTGGGCTTGGGACCTCGGAATTCGATTTCGGGCATACGCCCAAGTCCCACATTTTCCTACGGACCCTCCGAGACCGTCAAATCATGGGTCCGGGTCCGTTTACCCAAAATTTAGACCAAAGTCAAATTTACTCATTTTAACATCAAATTTTATCATTTTTCACAGAATTTCAGATTTAAGCTTTCCGGCTACGTACCCGGACTGTGCACACATATCAAAGTGAGTCTAAATGAGGTTTTTAAGTCCTCAGAGACATAAAATTTAATTAAAAGCAAGTGATAACCCTTTGGGTCGTCACATTCTCCACCTCTAAAACATCGTTCTTCCTCGAACGGACAGAAGAAAGAAGTACTTGAGTCGGGGAAAAGATGAGGATAACTGCTCCGCATATCGGACTCGGACTCCCAGGTCGATGCCCTAGGAGGCTGACCTCTCCACTAAATACGAACAGAAGGAAAACTCTTCGACCTCAACTGACGAACCTGCCAGTCTAGTATAGCCATCGGCTCCACCTTATACGACAAATCCTTCTCCAACTGGACAGTGCTGAAATCTAACACGTGGGATGGATCGCCGTGATACTTACGAAGCATGGACACATGAAACACTGGATGCACGACTGATAAGCCTGGTGGCAATGCAAGTCTATAAGCTACCTCTTCCACTCGATCAAGAATCTCAAACGGACCAATGAACCTAGGGCTAAGCTTGCCCTTCTTCTCAAATCTCATCACGCCCTTCATAGGCGACACTCGGAGTAACACCCGCTCACCAACCATAAAAGCCACATCTCGAACCTTGCGGTCTGCATAACTCTTTTGCCTAGACTGAGCTGTACAAAGCCTATCCTAAATGATCCTGACCTTGTCCAAGGCCTCCTGAACCAGATCCGTACCCAACAACCGAGCCTCCCTCGGCTCAAACCATCCAACCGGAGACCGACACTGCCTACCATATAAAGCCTCATAAGGAGCCATCTGGATACTCAACTGGTAGCTGTTGTTGTAGGCAAACTCTGCTAAAGGCATGAACTAATCCTACGAACCTCCAAAGTCGATGACACGGGCTCGGAGCATATCCTCCAAAATCTGAATAGTTCGCTCAGACTGCCCGTCCATCTGCGAATGAAATGTTGTACTCAACTCAACCTGGGTGCCTAACTCTCGATGAACTGCTCTGCAGAAATGCGAGGTAAACTGCGTACCTCGGTCCAAAATGATAGATACAGGCACACTATGAAGACAAACAATCTCCCGAATATTGATCTCAGCTAACCTCTCGGAAGAATAGGAGACTGCCACAGGAATGAAATGCGCTGATTTGGTTAGCCTATCAATAATGACCCAAACTGCGTTGAATTCCCTCCGAGTCTGCGGGATTACAACAAAGAAATCCATAGTGATCTGCTCCCACTTTCACTCGGGAAGCTCAATCCTCTGAAACAATCCACCAGGCCTCTGATGCTCATACTTAACCTGCTGACAATTTAAATACCGAGCCACATATGCAACAATGTCCTTCTTCATTCTACGCCACCAATAATGCTGCCGCAAATCCTGATAAATCTTTGCGGCGCGCAGATGAATAAATGGGGATCATCTAAGGTAACCTGCTTGGCACCTTCACACTACACCGTGTCTCTAAGGACACATAAATGGGGATCATCAAACTGCCGATCACGGATACGCTCCAATAAGGAAGAACGGACGACCGTGCAAGCTAATACACGACTAGGCTCAGAAATATCCAATCTCACGAACCGATTGGCCAAAGCCTGAACATCCAAAGCAAGCGGTCTCTCACCGACTAGAATATAAGCAAGACTGCCCATACTGGCTGACTTTCTACACAAAGCATCGGCCACCACATTGGCCTTTCCCGGGTGATATAAGATAGTAATATCATAATCTATCAACAACAACAACCACCTCCTCTACCTCAAATTCAACTCCTTTTGCTTGAACAAATACTGAAGACTTTTGTGATCCGTGAACACCTCATATGCCATACCATGCAGATAATACCTCCAAATCTTCAATGCGTGAACAATGACTGCCAACTCTAAGTCATGAACCGGATAGTTCTTCTCATGAATCTTCAACTGCCTCGAAGCATAGACAATGACCTTGTCATCCTGCATCAACACTGCACTAAGCTCAATACGGGAAGCATCACAATAAACTGTATAAGGCCCTGAACCTGTGGGTAAAACCAACACCGATGTCGTAATTCGAGCTGTCTTGAGCTTCTGAAAGCTCGTCTTACACTCGTCCGACCATCTAAACTGGGCATCCTTCTGGGTCAACCTGGTCATCGAGGCTGCGATAGATGAGAACCCCTCCACGAACCGACGATAGTAGCATGCCAATCCCAAGACATTCCGAATCTCTGTAGCTGATGCTAGCCTAGGCCAGTTCTTGACTGCCTCAATATTCTTCGGATCAACCTGAATACCCTCTGCTGATACAACATGACCCAGGAATGCAACTGAACTCAACCAAAACTCACACTTTGAGAACTTAGCATATAACTGACTATCCTTCAGAGTCTGAAGAACCACTTTGAGATGCTGCTCATGCTCCTCCTGGCTGCGGGAATATATCAAAATATCATCAATGAAGACTATAACGAACGAGTCCAAATAAGGCCTGAACACTCGGTTCATCAAATCCATAAAAGTTGATGGGGCATTTGTCAATCCAAATAACATAACCAAGAACTCATAATGCCTGTACCGAGTGTGAAAAGCTGTATTAGGGACATCGGATGCTCTAATCCTCAATTGACGGTAACCAGATCTCAAATCAATCTTTGAAAATACCTTGGCACCCTGAAGTTGATAGAACAAATCATCAATCCTTAGCAGTGGATACTTATTCTTGCTTGTGACCTTGTTCAACTGTCGGTAATCAATGCACATTCTCATCGAACCATCCTTTTTCTTAACAAATAACACCGGCGCAGCCCACGGTGAAACACTGGGTCTAATGAAACCCTTCTCAAGCAAGTCTTGCAACTTCTCCTTCAACTCTTTCAACTCCGGCGGGGCCATGCGATATGGCGGGATAGAAATGGGCTGAGTGCCCGGAGCCAAATCACTGTAGAAGTCAATATCCCTGTCGGGTGGCATCCTTGGCAGGTCTGAAGGGAAAACCTCAGGAAACTCATGAACAACGGGCACAGAATCAATAGAGGGAACCTCAGCACTAGAATCGCGAACATACGCCAAATATGCCAAACACCCCTTCTCAACCATACTCTGAGCCTTCACATATGAGATAACACTACGGGTAGAATGACCAGGAGTCCCTCTCCACTCTAAATGGGGCATACCCGGTAAATCTAAGGTCACAATCTTGGCATGGCAATCCAAGATAGCATGGTAAGGTGATAACTAGTCCATCCCCAATATAACATCGAAGTCAACCATGTCTAAAAGCAACAAATCTACACGTATCCCGAAACCCCCAATCACCACAATACAAGAATGATGGACTCGATCAACCACGATAGAATCACCTACCGATGTAGACATATAAATAGTAATACTTAACGAATCACTAGGCATGACCAGATATGTTGCAAAATAAGATGACATATACGAGTATGTAGACCCTGGATCAAATAACACTGAAGCATCTCTATCACAAACTAGAACAGTACATGTGATCACCGCATTTGAAGCCTCAGCCTCGGGCCTGGCTGGAAGAGTATAACATCGGGGCTGGGGCCCACCACCCTGGACTACCTCTCTAGGACGGCCTGCAACTGGCTGGCCTCCACCTTTGGCAGCCTGAGCTCCACCTCTAAATCCTCTACCTTCACCTCTAGAACCTCTACCCCCGCCCCTAGCTGGCTGGGCGGTCTGTGGAACATTCGGTGCCTGACTTATAGCACGAGAACCCTACTGCTGCGAATGAGTGCCCACCAACCTCGGACAAACCCTCCGGATATAACCATACTCACCACACTCATAACATTCACCTGAATGTTGTGGCTGAGGAAACTGAGACTGACCCTGCGACCTGAATAACCACCCCGAAAACTTTTGAGTGGTGGTGCACTGATAGGAGCTGGTGGTGTACCGTAGGCCTACTGATCAGAATGCTGCATGCGAGAACCACGGCCACCTGAAGCACCGTGAGAAACCTGGAGAGCTGATTGATAAGGCCTAGGAGGATGACCTCTACCATATGAATCTCTGCCTCCAGACGAGGTACCACTGAATCTGCCTGAATGATGGGGTCTCTTATTCGACCCATGACCACTTCCCTGCGACAGAACCATCTGAACTCTGCGGGCCACATTGGCCGCCTCCTAAAAAGTGATCTCACTCCCGACCTCTGTGTCCATCTGAAGATGAATCAGCTGAATAAGACCGTCAATAAACCTCCTCACCCTCTGTGGCGAGCTAAGTCGATGAACCTGGTCTCATACTGGGTAACTTTCATGGAACCCTGCTGGAGGCGCTCAAATTACCTCTGATAGGCCTCTCTCTAAGTAATGAGGAGAAACTTCTCTAGAAACAACACTGTAAATTGCTCCCAAGTCAAAGATGGCGACCCGGCTAGCCTAGCTAAGCAATAATCCCTCTACCAAGTCTTGGCGGATCCAGACAGGCAAAATGTAGCAAAATCGACCCCATTGGTCTCAACAATACCCATGTTTCTGAGAACCTCGTGGCAGTTGTCTAGATAATCCTGGGGGTCCTCAGTAGATGTACCGCTGAAAGTAGAAGTGAAGAGCTTGGTGAACATATCCAGCCTCCACAAAGCATTGGCAGACATGGCTGCTCCATCGCTGATCTGAGCTACTACACCCGGTTGAACTACTCCAACTGGTTGAATCACTAGAGTCTGAATCTAGGGAGCCACCTGCTCCGGAGTGCGAGTAGCAGGAGTCTGAGCCCCTCCTCCAGTCTGAAAAGTGGTTGGTGCTACAGGAAGTAAACCTCCCCGGGTGACACTCTCCATGAGGCCCACTAGTCGGACCAGAGCGTCTTGAAAAACTGGGGTAGCAATAAACCACTCTAGGACCTGAGCTGGGCCTACAAGAACTTTTGGGGATGGAACGTCCTCGTCAAAATCAACCTGAGGCTCCGCCATGGCTGAGCTCTACCCCTACCTCGGCCTCTGGCACGGCCTCGGCCTCGCCCTCACCCCTAGTGGGAATTGCTGCTGGGGGCTCGGGCTGCTGAGCGGTAGATAAGGAAGCGCGTGTTCTCTCTATCTGCGAAAGAACAGAGTAGAAATTTAATTAGCATTGAGAAACAAATCCGCACAACAAGAAAGAACAAATGTGAAGTTTTTCCTAACTCGTTAGCCTCTGGGGGCTAAATACAGACGTCTCCATACCGATCCCTCAGACTCTACTGAGCTTGTCCGTGAGTTGTGAGACCAATGTAACCTAGAGCTCTGATACCAACTTATCACGACCCGAAATTCCTACCCTCGGGAGTCGTGATGGCGCCTACTCGTAGAAGCAAGACAAGCCATGAACTTAGAAACCATTAACTCTTTCGTTACAAACAATCATCAATACACCGGTGAGTAATAAAGCAATTGCTAAGTTTTTACGGAGTAATGAGATACGACACTATTCATGGCCCATAACTCCCGTGTCCGACAAGGTAAGATCACAAGATTGGTCTCAAAAAAATTCCCTTCTCTGTGTGAACATTCCCTTGTTGGTTTCATCATCAAATCCATAGCCAAACGAAATAGATCTTACATTTAGTGCGAAGTGTACTGTAGCAAACTGGGCAGCTTCTTCATTTCTGTCTTTTGTGCGATGATGTGTTGAAAATGTTGCGTAATAGAGCCCTTCCATGGAAGCCAACGTCTCTCCCCAGCCTATGGCTGTGGGAGAGCAGAATTCAAACTCTAAGAAAGTTATTCCAAACATTAACAACATTATTACATATGCAGCAAGTTTGAATCAAAAGCAATCAGCCGCATCTCTCACCAAAACGAGTTTGAAACCTTTTGCAATTATTCATGGAGTTCCTACGATTCAATTTTCCATGGATGAACGTGAAGAATTTGCAAAGGAGGAAGGATTACATCAAGAAGTGATGACAAAACTGTCCAGCGGCGCACCAAATATACAGCTTTTAAGGAGTGTTCTGCCGAAAATCTTTGGTATCAAAGGTAATTGCTTGTTAGGTTCATTGGCTTCAAGGCAATTTTTAATTTGTTGTGATCAACATAAAGATTATGTGGCTTGTTTGGCAAGAGCTGTAAACTACTTTCAACATAATGGAAGTGAGCATCAATATAGAGTTTTCCCATGGAGTGTTGGATATAATCCAAACGAAGAAACATCGAAAGTGGCTGTTTGGATTTCGTTGCCGAATTTGTCGCCTGAACTATTTGCTCGTAAACCAATTGCAATTGATAAGGTTATCATTAATGTACTGGACAAACTTCCTGAAAAGATTAGGCTTCAATATCTTAATGTTAAAACAGGTAAGATAGTTGAGGATTACCATGAAATTATCTATGATAATTTACCTCCGTATTGTTGCCATTGTAAGCATCAAGGACATGAAAAAAATCAATGTCGAATCTTAAATGGAAAGGCAGTTCAAGCTGCTCGTGTTTATGACGAAATAGTTGAGAATGAGCATCAAATAGGTGGAAAATTACAGGGTGATGCAAGAGATTTTTTGAATGCTAAGAGAGCCAGGACACAACTTATAGAAGGATCAGAAAGTGATAAGAATGCTAGGCAGCAGGTGTGTGATGTTTTAAGTAAAGGAGATGATGCTACAGGTGTTAGAGATGCTGTGCAAGTACAAAAAACTGATGCAACTGATAAGTTTGGTTCTGCTGATGCAGCGCAAAATTCTGTTTCTGGGCAGCAGCAGGTTTTGAAGATGCAACCTAGTGAAGTTAAAATTAACATGGCAAATGCAGGACATTATCGTGAGGGGGTTATGACTTCTATTGCTGGTGATCAAAATTCTGTGACGCAAGCTAAAATAGGTGTGGGTAATGTGGATTATACAGGAGCTCGAACAATTTTAAAGGAGGCCTTGAAAAGGCCTGATATTGTAGGAATTGTTCCTACTATTGCATCAAGGGAAGAGGGTGTAGCAAGTTTTGGGCAGAAGGATCTTGAGGTGCAACAAATTGAGAGAACTAAGGGTGGAGAATCATCTAAAAATCCTAGAGATACAAAGGGTGCAACTGGTGCATCAGGGGTTGGAACTGATGGAGCAACCAGTGCTAAGCATACAGCTAATATGCTAGTGTTTGATCGAGGTTCAGCTAGTGTTTGTAAGGGTCCAGGTGTCGGGCAAAAAAGTTTAGCTGCTGTTGAACTAGCTGATAAATCAGCAGTAGCACTGTCAAAACTGGAAAAGCAGGAGCAGAACCAGTTGATGCTACTGGTGGTAGACCAAATTTTGAGACTGCTCAAATTACTGCTACACTTAGTGCTAAACCTTCCGCTGCTGCTCAAGTTGAACCTACTGCACAAATTGAGAAGGCAAAGGAGGATCAAGGAGTCTCCAGTAGTACTCAAGCTGCTGGTGTTTTGAATGCAATTGCTGCAAGGGTTGATGCAATAGAAAAACCAGCTGATATATCAACAGGTGTGGAAGCCACTGTTGAGGAAAACCATGAAGATGTTATGGAGTTGGAGTATGCAGCTTCAACAGGGTATAAGGTGTTCAATGTAGAATCCAAACAACCTCAAGTCTCAACTGGAAAGGAGCAGGCTGCACCTGGGATTGTGAATCCTACTACTTCATTGGACACTACTGTAGAACGAACAACTCCGAGGGTTGATCATTTAATGACTAAAGGTGCTGGCCAGGCACTTCATACTCCAAGACTATCAGTCACAACTCGAAGCAAGACTGATACAAAGAGTAACAACTGGACAATGGTGAATAGATCACCTAGCAAGAAGAAATCTCAATGCCTGCAAAATCAGATTATACCATCTAAAGTCATTGGGGTTTCAAACTCCTTTGATGTGTTGGTGAATGATGGTGAGCATGCTATGAATGTGGCTGGAAACAAGGAGCAACAGAAGGATGATGAGTCACGATCATTATTTGCTAGCTCTACAGATCGTGAAAAGCAGCAGAAAAATTCAAAGGATGAAGGACTTGCGATCGTTACTGTTGGTGACCACACTGCAGGGGTTGACCAAGTATCTAATGCAGCCTCACCAATTTTACACATCTCCAATCCAGATCTTGCCAAAATGGTCAAGGATGCTCAGGCAGCGATGTGCATAAACACCACTCCAAAAATCAAGGTTCCTTTAGTTACTTTGAATACATCGGTTCATGAGGTTCCAGCCCAATCGATGGAGTCTTTTGGTGAGCAAGTAGGTGATTCGGGGCAGCAATTGATATCTACAGGAAACAATCAACAAACCTTATCAATGATATCTCCAGCAACAAAAATAGGAAGAGCTAACCATACAAGACAAGAACATGAAGGCGTAATAGGTGAAGCTGAGCTAAGTGATGAACCTGTCCAGTTTTTAAACGATCTTCAAGAGGTAATTAGCTCTAAGCGTAAGCTATAGGCTGACCAAACAGAAGAGTATGAAGAAAATGAAGTTTATGTTGGTGATTCCCAGGAACAAAACACTCAAGAAACATGTTCGTCAACACAACGAGGGGATAACACAAAGGAAGGGGCAGTAATTGTTTTTGAGCAGGTTTCCAGTAATCCACCAAATGTGCAAACGAAGACGAAACTAAGTCCTAATACTGTTGCGTTTGTACCAACTGGACAGAACAGAAAACAGCAACTGCTTCAACATCTCACCATAGTCCTAAAGACATCAACATGTCGTTAATTCAGGCTGGGAAGCAGCAAAAGCAGAGGTAAATGATGCTGAAATTTCAGAAATGCGCAATACAGTAGCAAATGAAAGAACAGCTGGATCAATTTCATTGACTACAAAATTCAACCTAACACCTACCAATATTCTCCATGCTCTTGTTACACATGACATGGATACATTGAGAGCTCTTGATAATCCGAGGAAGTACCATGGTGCATTAGTGATGGCCGGATACAATCAAAGTGACGCGTTTGGAATGGACATGGGTCGAGATTTCTATGAAGAAGGGGAGGAAGAGGAACTACTGGATGTCTCCTTCAAAAATATAGCTAGGGTGGGAGACCTTTCCCCTCGACACATGAGAAGTGGATCAAATAAAAGCAAAAATAAGGCACATGAACGGCAACACAGTTGGGATGGAAAAGCAACACAAGAGGTTGTCATTAGGAAGCCGCCAATGAGAAATGCAAAGCAGAAGGTGAGTGTATCTACCACCTCCACAAGGTCAAACAAATCAAAAAAGAAATGATAAAGTTTGAAGAATATTTGAAGACGGTGGAACAAGAAGCCAAAGAGCTACAAATTAAAGAATGCACAATATCCAAGAAAGAGGAACAAGATACAATTTTTTACATATTCTTATTTTATCATTTTTAAGTATTATCATGTGTAATATCATCACAGAATATGTTATAAATTCTGTGATGATCATAGAATATTTGGTACGTTCAACTTCATATTTTTTACATGCTTGCTAGTAGGTGAGGTTTTTATGCTTCAATAGGATTAGTAAGGTAAGGTTTAGCCCGATTTGTGTTGCCTTGATCCTATGCCTTTGGAAATTATCCACACGGCTATGAGATTATATGCCCTCGTGAGACGTTGTCAACAGCTACACCATGAATCCTCTACATGATGTTGTCATCATAAGGCAGTGTGAGGCGCAGAGGAGTGATTATATAGCCAAGGCATATGGGCAACAATACCGGTGTTATTGTCCCCCTTATTTGTACTTTTCCTAATTGTTGAATTTTCTTTTTTTTTTTAATAAAAAAAATAACTCTTTTTGTTTTAATTCATTTTAACCAATTAAATTAATAATGAATAAGCATTTAAATGACAACGGAAAATAAAATTTAGCGGAAGTCTTAAATAAATATGAAACCAAAATATCTAGAAACCAATACATGTCTCTACCAAGAACCTGGTGTCACAACATCTACGGACTACTAAGAGTGCTACATACAACAGTTTGAAAGAAAGATAATATTGTTTGTCTCGAATACATGAGATAACAGAATACAAAATAGGATAGAGGAGACATCGGGCCTGCGGACACCTATAAGGCTACCTCGGGGTCTCAGTGGACTGAAGGCTGGCTCCCGATCTATTGTTGCGCACCAAATGCTGCTCCAGTATCTGCACATAAATGCAGAGTGTAGCATCAGCATAACCAACCCCATGTGTTGGTAAGTGTTTGGCCTAACCCCGATAAGGTAGTGACGAGGCTAGAACAAGACTCCAGATAAACCTGTGAAGTTATATAATATATGGCGGAAAAATAAACAAGAAATAACAGTTTAAAAGGGAGGGTGTACATACTTCGGGGAAATGTATCAACCTAATAGAAACCGAACAGATATATGATAGAACAGTACAGTATCTAAAACAATGTAAAAATACTACTGTTGCGGCGCGCAACCCGATCCCTTATCATTTAACATTGTTGCGGCGTGCAACCCGATCCATATATACATATAACTGTTGCGGCGTGCAACCCGATCCAAATATAATAATTGTTGCGGCGTGCAAGCCGATCCAATATAATATCTGTTGCGGCGCGCAACCCGATCCATATATATATATATATATATATATATTAATAAAAATGTTGCGGCACACAACCCGTTCCAAATATACTGCTTACAATGATCATAACAATAGTCCCGGCAAGGGATCAAAATAAACTATGCTATTCCGGCAAGGGAACTCAACAGTACAAGTATATACGTCCCTGCAAGGGAGAATCAGCTATAACCAATCTCAACTCAACTCCTAATCATCTCAATTATCACCATTTCTAAATCATAAGTAACTTCCACGAAATCAACTAAATCTTTGCTCAATGCCACGGATTTACTCACTATTGCAACCATAGTATCATTCAAGAATACAACAAGTATCAATTTAAGACTCACGGTCATGCTAGACACCAACGTATAGATACTCGTCACCATGCCTATACGTCGTCTCAACAAGAAACAAATAGCAAATAGGACTCAACTCTTAATCCCTCAAGCTAAGGTTAGACCGAACACTTACCTCAAACTTCCATGGCCAAATCAATCCTCAATTACCGCATTTTCTCTCGAATTTGGCTCGAAATCAATTGTATCTATACATAAATGACTTTATAACATCAATAAATGCTAAATAATTCGAATCCAATGCTTAATTACAGCTTTCCAATCATTCTTCCCAAAAATCAAAAAATCGCCCCCGGGCCCGCTTGGTCAAAACACGAGGTTCGGACCAAAATTAAATCACTCATTCATCCATGAGCCCAAATATATAATTATTTCCAGAATTCGACCCATAAACGAGGTTTAAATCACAATTAATTAAAAAGCCCTAACTCTACCCAAATTCCTAACTTTCTACTCTTAATCACATGTTTTAGGCCTAGAAATCCAATAGATGTTGATGAAAATGGAAAAAATAAGTTAAAGATTACTTACCCAAGAGATTATGATGAAGGATTGCTTCAAAAATCGCCTAAGAGCTTTGGAGAAGAAGAGGTTTTGTGAAATTTTAAGAAATCCCGAAAGTGTTCTGTTTTTGTCTTTTAAAAGTCACTGGGCAATTTTACTCTACGCGATCGCGACAGACCCCTCGCGTTCGCGATGGGTCAGGCTGGTTAGGCCTTCGCATTCGCGTTAACGGGCTCGCATTTGCGAAGCTTTAGCTTTTCTATCCCTCGCGTTCGCGTCCAACTAGTCGCGTTCGCGTAAGGTAACTACCCTCCCCCTACCCAGGCCCATTTGGCCTTCGCGTTCGTATGGACAGGACCGTGTTCGCGAAGGTATAGCCCCCCACTACCTCGCGTTCGTGACCTAGGCTATGCGTTCGCATTGAAGGAAATTCCTTCAGCAATACATTACATATCGTGTTCGCATGGATACTCCCACGAACGCGAAGAAGGATGCATCAGAAATCCAACAGCTAAAAACCTGGAATATTTTCTAAGTCCGAAACACACTCGAGCCCTCGGGGCTCCTAACCAAACATAGGTACTAACTTAACAACATTATACGAACTTATCTGTGCGATCAAATCGCCAAAATAACCTCAAAACAATGAATCAAACCTCAAAATCAAGAATTTTTCTCAAATTTCTTCAAGTATCAAATTTAGCAATTCAAGTCCGAATCACGTCAAAAAACGTTCGTTCTTAACCAAATTTTACAGGAAGGACTTAAACCATATATAAGACCTGTATCAGGCGCCGGAACCAAAATACAGGCCCGATACCATCGCTTTCTAATCCTATTTCATTTCAAATTTCCTTAAACATTTTCAAAAAATAATTTTACTTAAAAATTCATTTCTCGAGCTTGGGACCTCGGAATTCGATTCCGGGCATACACCCAAGTCCCATATTTTCCTAGGGACCCTCTGGGACTGTCAAAGCACGGGTCCGAGTCTTTTTATCAAAAATATTGACCAAAGTTAAATTTACTCATTTTAACATCAAATTTTATTATTTTTCACAAAATTTCAGATTTAAGCTTTCCGGCTACGCGTCCACGTTAGTCGGTCCTAAAAACGGCGGTAGCGGCGCGAGGAATTAATGAACAACTGCGCACGCACATCAAGGTGACTCTAAATGAGGTTTTCAAGGCCTCGGAGACACATAATTTAATTAAAAGCAAATGATGACCCTTTGGGTCGTCACACATATCTATATCAATAGTGGTATCCCTGCTGGGCTCAAATCCTGAGTCCACCTCTGATTGCTTGGAATAAAGATGTTCTTTCATCTCTAGCGTCAATGGTATATGGTAAAAAGACAAAACAGTAAAGAACAAGAAGAAGTTCATCACTCAGCTTTGTCGCTTGTATCCATATTTTCTTCTAAAGTTTCTTTTAACCTTTTTCCATGTTTTATGCTATAATTTATTTGTACTAAAAAGTGTTAATTTTTGAACTTCAACAAGCAAGAACTTGCTCTCATCAAGGTAAGTTCCATTTGTCACACCTCCTTTTTACCTGCGCCCGCAGGGGAGTAGAGGGAGTTTTTTCCAATTAATGGACAATCGAAACGGGATTTATTATTTAATTCATAGTCGCCACTTGGGAGGTTTATGGTGTCGCAAGTCACCAGTTGAATCCCGAATCGAGGAAAAGATTGATTCTGTATTACAGTCCGCGAACCAGAAATTTGAGTAAGGAATTCTGTTAATTCGGGAGAAGGTGTTAGGCATTTCCGAGTTCTGTGGTTCTAGCACGGTCGCTCAACTGTTATATTTGGTTTAAATTATTTGATTTTAAGAATTACGAACCTATGTGAAAATTTTAATCTTAACCGATTTTATTCATTTTTAAAGAAAATTGCAACGTCATTAAAACAAGTCTTGAACCACGTCACATAAATGCACCCGTGGCTTTGGACATACTTTAACATCGTTGGGATTTGGATTTGGGTCACATAAATGTGCACCCGAGTTTAGGGAGGTAATGTTATTAAAATACGCGCCTACAAAGACTAACGTGTTATTATTTTTGGGAAGTCCGTGAAATTCGCTAAACGGCCCGTCCCGAAATCTAAGTATTTTAATACGAACCTTGAAAGAAGGCCTCGCAAGTTAGGCATTTTATCTGGCGAGGCTCATCTCATTTGTTTTAAAAGGGTATCCTAAAGCAAGCTATAATTTTCTACTTAACTTGTCTCTAATAAAAAATAAAACCTAACTGATTATTATCTTTTAAGGAGTACTACATCTAGACCTGCAAACTCCAAACAATCTGCGTGAGGGAATCATAATCCAGGCCTAGCACAAACTGGACCAATCACAGACATGGGTCCATGCCGCAACGGATATGCAGGTCAGACCCTTGCCTGGGCCATTTATTTCGGCCCTGAAGCTTACACTTTATGCAAAGGGGATGTCGAGCCCCAGCCATCAAATTAATCAATGCTTCAGTTCAGTTGTGCATAAGTGTTCACTGAAAGTTTTAAACCATCAAGTTTAATGAATGAACTCAACTCAACGAACAAATTTTATTTTTTACCCCAGCCCTTATGCTAACCCAAATTACCAAATCGAGTTCATGTGTCTATCAAATTTAGAGTCGTTGTTCATGATAGGAATTGACACGGACAATCATGGAAAAGCTTAACTTGTTGAGGTGATTAGCTATTATACCATGTTATTCGTACAATTAGTCATGTCTAATTTTATACCCGTTTGTGATCCCAACACCCTAAATATGGAAAATATAGTGATTGGCTATTACGATCCAGATTCACCTTCACATTAATGCCACAGTTAACTAAATTAACTATAGCAAATCCGAGTAGCTCATACAGTCCAGTACAGATTCATGGTCATATAATCAACAATCCACAGTCTCTCTAGTTTAATTACAAGACAAGTTTCAGAAATTACTAATGTGTATTTGAAATCTATAACTACAAGCTATACTAATAGTGAAATACAGAAGCAAATTCATATGGTAGCAGTGCCTCGTCATTTGATTTCATAATCGTTCAGATACATCGAATGAAACTTCAAGGCATTAGAGACAACAAAGTACCTGGAAATATAATCGAGTAGAAGGAGGAGTTAGCAACAGAAGAGCAAACAGCAACAACCAGGAATTCAAACAGCAACCATCACACTTCAAGACCAATTGTTTTACCTAGGATCAACTCGACCACAGCCCAGAACAAGTTGCAAAACCAATAGCAATGGCAAATATCAAAACGAACAGACTCAATAGAGTTTGAATTAAACCAAAACTTAATCAGTAGACTACTGAACCACTTCAGCAATGAGAATCACTGTCCAGAATTCGACTTACACCTATGAATGCAATGAAACAATATATTTTTGGTTTTCTGTTCTTAAACTCTCCAGAACTCTAAAAAAGTTGAATGCCTTAGCTTTTAAAAGGTTGTCTGAGACTACCTCTTCAAAGAACTCTCAAAACTCTCTCTTTTCAGATTGCCTTTTTTTTCAATCCCCCTTAACTTTGTCCTAAGTCCCTACACTTATACCCAAACACTGACCTTGCCAGCTCTCAAGAGCACTAAGGCAGAATTAAGAAACTAATTATGCGCATGATCTTCTTTAGAAATCCACTAGAGTATGCTTTTCCCCATTATCCCTTGTCTTTTCCTTATTTAATGTTCAAGCAAGTATGGACAACATATTTTAATCAATCCCTTTTAAGCCTCCCCATACCATTGTATTTTTTCCCCATTAGTACTAAACAAATGCATTAGTTTAATTTTACATTAGCACTTACTGGACAGAACACTTAAACCAACCATTTTTAAACTTTTAAGTCCCAAATTATCCCCTGAAACCCCTGTGATTACTATCCTACCCCAATCCTTTAAACCTATATGAAACCTCAGCTATAGCCAATTTAAGCCTATCAATTGACTAATTAGATACATGAAACTAACTCCCAATCAACAACATTAAGACAATTCAACAAGGTTAGATTTATATCAGAACAAACTTAACAGAACAAACAAATAGATTCGAATCATTACTTAATCATCAATTGAACTCAAATAAAATCCAACATCATTTCAACCAAGATGGGGATTCAATGATTCAGGACAATAGTCAGACTGGGATATTAAGGTCAAGAAATTGATTCACACAGATGCATGAGATTAAGCTATCTATATTGGGAACAAATATAACTCTAAATTAACCTCGAACAAAATGCTGGAACAGCAAGTATACTGGCTATGAGCCCTGAGGCTGAAAATACAAAGGTCAGAAGATAAAACAACATCCAAACTTGAGGAGAACAACTGAACTACAGACATGAACGGGTCAATCGACGAGACCATTTAATTGATTCAACATATGCCAATCGACCAAGATGAGAAAACTGGACCAGAAAAAGGTCCGAAAGAGGAGGAGGATTAATTGACAGAAGTGATGAATTACAATTTAGCATGGACGAATTACTTGACAAAAATTATGTAAACCTGAAGAAGCGACTAATTGCAACTTAACATAGACAAATAAACATAAAAAAAACAAAGAAGGAACTAATAAGAACTTACTATTCTTTTGTCGGATCTCACCAGCATGCCCTTTTGAACTTGAGTTCCAGTTAGTATTATACGTCTATTTCGTCAGAAATAGGTTTATAATACTAACTAGAACCCGTTCACCCCTGGCAACTTCGAAATAGTCTCGAACCGTTGAACCCTAGATCTGCCATTCGACATGTTTTACTCGGATTCGAGCCAATTTGGTTAGGGATTAGCGATGAGGAGGTCTAGGGGATTATTGGGTGTGATTTTGGGGTTAAGTGGACAGGCTAGGGTTTGGGACGGGGATCTTCGATCGAAGATTCGAGAAGTCATAGTATGATTCGAGGTTAATGGAGTGTGGAATCAGAGAGAGGGGGGAGCAGGGTGGTTCAGGGGTGTGAGTTTCGTGGTCACCGGCATCGTTGCCTCCGGCTTTCAAGCGAAGGGGTATGAGGGCGGCTAGGGTTTGGTTGGGGGGGTCGTTTTAGTCTCTGATTTGGAGACGAAAGGGTGAAAATGAGGCGGGTGAAAGGGGTTTGGGTGTTTTGATATATTGAAACCCAATTTATTAATCTGGGTTGTTGGATGATGGGAACCAACGGTCCAGATTACTTTACTTAAGCCAAACGGGGTCGTTTAGTAGTAACGGGATTGGGGCGGGTATAGGAACGTGTAACAGAGAGATGATCTCGGCCGTTGATCGAGGTCCAGACTGAGCGTGACAGAAATGACGCCGTTTGGGCGGTCGTTTTCCATATCAACTGGACCGGGTATAGGGGTGTCGAATTGGGCTGGTTTTTGGGCCTGGTCGATTTCTTTTCCCTTTTTTCATTTTTCCTCTTTTCCTTTATTTCCCTTTTTTAATTTATTTTTCAAAACTAAAATCCTAACTTTAACTATAAACCAAATTAAAAATACCAATTAATTCCTGATAACAATCGTCACACACAATTAAATACCAACTAAAATAAAATCACACAATTGGAGATTAAATGCTAAAAAATGCCAAGTACATATTTTTGTGATTTTCATTCTCGCAAATCCAAATATAGTTTAATTAATTTCTAATCGTACAATTAAATCCTAAATGCACATGCAACACATATTTTGTATTTTTCTTAATTAAAGTAAAAATAAACATGCACAGACAAATACAAATAAATGACAAGCAACACAAAACTATTTTATTTTGAATTTTTGGGAGTAGTTCTTGTAGGGCAAAAATCACGTGTTCACAGTTGCCCCTCTTTGTCCGGAAACATGAAGAGTTTTCGTGCAAAGATAAAGTGAGCGGATACGAGCGATTTTTGCCCGTTCGGCTACTCCGTGTGAAGCATATTTCTGAAAGAAAGTTGACCGAACCTCTGCTTCGCAGGTTTCCTACATATCCCTGGCTAAAAAGGGAATCAGGTCAATGTAGTTCGGGAAGTTTTGGTAGCTGGGACTACCATGGAGCTGTGGATTTACTGTTACTGTTGTTGCTGCTGCTGCCGCTACTTACTGACCTCCTTACTACACCATGGTAAAAGAAAACAAGAAGATAGACTAAACTAGGAATTGCAAAATCTTATCTAGGTCTTCAAACTTGTTCTTGTTGCCTTTCTTTCTTGTTGGTTTGTGTTTCCTCTGATGTTTCTTTCTTTCTTGTGAAATTCAAATTGTTTCTCCTCCGACACGCGAATTATCTTCCTTTGACCATCGTTGCCTCTCTTTTGACTTCTGCACTTGAGTTTATGCTGGGGGGTTTTGTTGTAACCCTCCGCTCTCCGGGCGTGCTCCTGACTTCTACTACGACTTAAAAAGATAATACCTCCATTCTCCAGGCGGGCTCTTGACTTCGACTACAACTGGAAAATATAACAACATCCATTCTCCAGGCGGGCTCCTGTCTTCGACTACAACTTGAAAATATAACAACCTCCATTCTCCAGGCGGGCTCCTAAATTCAACAACTTCTTGCAAATATAACACCTCCATTCTCCAGGCGGGCTCCTGACTTCAACTAATATAACACCTCCATTCTCCAGGCGGGCTCCTGACTTCAACTACTATAACACCTCCATTCTCCAGGCGGGCTCCTGACTTCTACTACTATAACACCTTCATTCTCCAGGCGAGCTCCTGACTTCAACTACTTTTTAAAATATAACACCTCCATTCTCTAGGCGGGCTCCTGACTTCAACTACTTTTAAAAAATTGCGCTCTATTGTCGTTGTTCCTTCCTGCCTCTTGAACCATTTTCCTTCTAACTTGAATTATCTTCTTTCAGAACTGCTTCCCTCAAAACTGGTGTTCCATTCCTCTGAAAACTGCTGGGGATAACACCGGTGTTTCATTCGAAAATATGTTATTTTCCTCCTTCAAAGACTACTTCCCTTAAAACTGGTGTTTTCCTTCCGCTGGAACTATTTCTCTTAAGACTTGTGTTATCTTCCTCCCGAAATTGCTTTCTTTAAAACTTGTTTTGTCTTCTTCTGACTGCTGGGGATACCACTTTTCTCCAAACTTGTGTTATCTTCCTTCTTCCCCAAGTGGGTACCTGACTTCCAGAAAATTTTTCTGCCCCAGTTTGAAAATCTTGTGGCATGTCTTTCTGTCATCTATAACCTTTCCTGTCCCTGCTTCAAATCAAAGAAAATTTGTTAGTTTAAATGTAGGGAACGTTCCTGTTGGGGATGGTTTTCCCTTTTTCTTTTTTCCATGCTCTGCGTTGTTCGACCATCTTGAAACTTGGCCGATAACTTTCGACCTTCTTGATGCTTCTGTATTTACCAACTTCTCAACCGTTGTTTTCCACTTTTACTCCATACTTTCCATGACATCTTAGAGTAATCCATCATTTGGTCTTATAATGACGTCTTTCATGTCCTGTCACATTATCTTTGGCCTGTACTATCCACCTTTTACTTTGCACCATATTGGAAACTGGTATTAAGCTCCGAAAATCCTTCTAAAAAACAAACTACTATAAAAAATCTTTAACCAAAAGAAATGAAAGATGATGACTTCAAAATATAAAAAGAAAAGTCTTCCTAAAGAATTGTTTGAAGAGAAGAAAAGGAAAAGGACTTATCTGAATGGTATAACCAATCTCAATGATCATGTTGTGCATTTCGGATTAATCGACCCAGTCTATTATATCAATCAATCTTTCTGATGGCCTTTCCTTACATTCAAAATGTCCCGCAACCCATCTTCTTTTGCCGAAACAACATCTTTTATTCTGCTTGACGTCTCGACAGATCCTTTCCATCAAGCTTATCTCGTTTGCTGCTTTTAATTCTTTGTTGCCTTATAGTGCCCTTCGAGGTTCACCAAAAAGACTCTCTCGTTTCTCTCAACTCCCGCCGCCTTATGGTGCCTGTGAAGGTTTTCACCAATAAGACTCTCTCATTTTCATTAATTTCCCTGCTTGGACCGGAGTATTACCCTGATATGAATCACCTCTGTTTGCTCGACTTGTCATCTCTCGAAAAACTGATCAGAAGGTCTTTCTTTGGACCATAATGTGGGCTTTTGGATGGTATTAGAAAGAAAGGGCACCAAAGGCTCAAAATAATTTGACATAGGTTTAAAATTACAACTTTTGGAATCACATTTCTTATTACAAATACAACCTCTGCCCCAGTTTCTTGTTTGGGGATCTTTGGATATTTTATATCACTTTGACCGAGTCGTAAAGCTGCATACGTACCCTTAACAGGGATCAGGGCAAACGTAGTTCACACCTGAATTTCCTTGTTGTTATATTCTTCACTTCTTTTCTTTTCTCTTTTTCTTTTCTTTTTCGTTATTGATTCCAAAGAGGGGTATGAAAGAAATAAATAAGGCTCAAAAAAGGGGAACAAAGGGTAAAGTGTTTAGATAGTAGAACAAATTGCCTTCGTCATTTCAATCTTCGAAATAATGCCAAATACAAGCAATCAATCAATTATACCAAAGAAATCATACATAATATCTTTTTACTGCATCATAATTGATAGCCATGTCTATGAATTTTCCTTCGATATCTGTTAAACATAAAGCACCATTGGACAATACTCTGGTTACAATAACTGGCCCTTGCCAATTCGGGGCGAACTTGCCTTTTGCCTCAGCCTGATGTGGAAGGATGCATTTCAGCACTTGCTGACCCACTTCAAACTTCCGGGAATGCACCTTTTTGTTGTCTGCTCTCGCCATTCTCTTTTGATACAACTGGCCATGACACACAGCTGCCAATCTTTTTTCATCAATCAAGTTCAACTGCTCCAGACGGGTTTTGACCCATTCATCATCATCAATCTCAGCCTCAGCGACAATCCGAAGGGACGGGATTTCAACTTCCGCAGGTATTACGGCTTCAGTTCCATATACCAACAAATAAGGAGTTGCCCCTACTGAAGTACGGATAGTAGTTCGATAACCGAGCAATGCAAATGGTAATTTTTCATGCCATTGCCTAGAACCTTCTACCATTTTTCGAAGTATCTTCTTTATGTTTTTGTTGGCTGCCTCAACTGATCCATTTGACTTGGGACGATATGGGGTAGAATTGCGGTGTGTAATATTAAACTGTTGACATACCTCTTTCATCAAATTGCTGTTAAGATTAGCACCATTATCTGTGATGATCACCTTCGGGATTCCAAATCGACAGATGATATGAGAGTGAACAAAATCGACCACTGCTTTCTTGGTCACAGATTTGAAAGTTTTGGCCTCAACCCATTTGGTGAAATAATCAATGACTACCAGAATGAACCTATGCCCATTGGATGTTGTTGGCTCAACTGGTCCAATGATATCCATGCCCCAAGCGACAAAGGGCCATGGCGCTAACATTGTGTGTAATTTCGATGAAGGAGAATGAATCAAATCTCTGTGTATCTGGCACTGATGACATTTGCGCACAAAACTAATACAATCTCGCTCCATGGTGAGCCAATAATAACCTGCTCGGAAAATTTTCTTTGCCAATACATATCCGCTCACATGTGGTCCGCAGACTCCTGAATGTATTTCGGACATGATAGACGTAGCTTGTCTTGCATCTATGAATCTTAACAATCCCAGGTCTGGTGTTCTTTTATATAAAACTCCCCCACTCAAGAAAAATCCGCTTGCCAGCCGTCAAATCGTTCTTTTTTGATCCCCTGTGGCTTGCACTGGGTATATGCCTATTCTGAAGTATTCCTTGATATGATGGAACCATGGTTCGCCATGAAATTCTTCTTCAATCATGTTGCAGTAAGCATGATGATCTCGTACTTGAATGTGCAAAGGATCGACATAGGCTTTGTCCGGATGGTGCAGCATTAATGCTAGGGTAGCCAAAGCATCAGCGACCTCATTATGGACCCTTGGAATATGCCTAAACTCCACTTATCTAAACCGCTGACAAAGATCATGCAAGCATTGTCGGTACGGTATGAGCTTCAGATCTCGAGTTTCTCATTCTCCTTGAATTTGGTGCACCAGAAGATCCGAGTCTCCTAAGACTATAACTTCCCGGACATTCATGTCTGCAGCTAGCCTCAAACCCAAAATGCATGCCTCGTATTCGGCCATATTGTTGGTGCAATAAAACCGAAGTTGAGCCATAACAGGATAGTGATGCCCTGTTTCAGAAATAAGCACAGATCCTATTCCGACTTCTTTTATGTTAGAAGCCCTATCAAAGAAAAGTTTCCAGCCTGGTTTTCCGACCTGTTCTAGTTCATCAATGTGCATCACCTCTTCATCAGGAAAATAAGTCCTTAGTGGCTCATACTCTTCATCGACCGGGTTTTCGGCCAAATGATCGGCCAATGCTTGGGCTTTCATCGCCGTCCAAGTCACATAGATTATGTCAAGCCCTGTGAGAAAAATATGCCATTTTCCGAGTCTTCCTGTCGACATAGGCTTTTGAAAGATATACTTCAACGGATCCAAACGTGAAATGAGGTAAGTAGTGTAGGATGACAAATAATGTTTCAATTTCTGTGCCACCCAAGTTAGGGTGCAACATGTCCTTTCCAGGTGAGTGTACTTAACCTCATAAACTGTGAACTTTTTGCTAAGAAAATAGATGGCTTGTTCTTTCCTTCCTGTGACATCATGCTGCCCCAGTACACAACCAAATGAATTTTTCAAGACTGTCAAGTAAAGAATCAAAGGTCTCTCTGGTTCTGGCGGAACCAGCACAGGTGGGTTTGTCAAGTAACCTTTTATCTTATCAAACGCTTCTTGACATTCATCAGTCCACTTGATCACAGCGTCCTTCCTCAACAACTTGAAAATAAGCTCACAAGTTGTCGTGAGCTGAGCAATAAACCTGATAATGTAGTTCAGTCTTCCTAACAGACTCATCACTTCAGTCTTGTTCCTCGGAAGGGGCAATTCTTGTATGGCTTTGATCTTTGATGGGTCCAACTCGATGCATCGCCGACTAACTATGAATCCCAACAGCTTTCCGGATAGAACACCAAATGCACACTTGGCGGGATTAAGCTTGAGGTTGTACATGCGAAGCCTCTGGAAGAATTTTCTCAAATCCTCGACGTGGTCGGCCTGATGCTTTGATTTTATGATCAGATCATCTACGTATACCTCAATCTCTTTGTGTATCATATCATGGAATATAGTAGTCATCGCCCTCATATAAGTTGCCCCAACATTCTTCAAACCAAATGGCATTACCCGGTAGCAATAAATTCCCTATGGCGTGATGAACGCCATCTTTTCTGCATCTTCTTCATCCATTAGAATCTGATGATATCCGGCATAGCAATCCACAAAAGATTCAATCTCGCGCTTGGCACAACTATCGATCAAAATGTGGATATTGGGTAGTGGGAAGTTATCCTTCCGACTTGCTTTGTTGAGATTGCGGTAATCGACGCATACTCTGATCTTGCCATCCTTTTTCGGTACTGCCACGACATTAGCCAACCAAACAGGATATCGGGTGACTCGAATAACCTTTGCATCCAACTACTTGGTAACTTCTTCTTTAATCTTCACACTCATATCAGTTTTGAATTTCCTCAGATTTTGCTTGACGGGGCGGAATACCGGATCAGTGGGCAGTTTGTGGACCACTAAATTAGTGCTTAAACCCGGCATGTCATCATATGACCATGCAAAAACATCTTTGTACTCGATGAGTGCTTTGATTAACTCCTCCCAGATTTTTGGCTCGAGGTGGACACTTATTTTAGTCTCTCGGACATTGTCTGTGTCCCCTAAATTGACGACTTCTGTGTCATTCAGGTTGGGTTTGGGTTTTTCTTCGAAGTGAATTAACTCCTTACTAATCTCTTCGAAGGCTTCATCCTCATCCTCGTATTCTGATTTGTAACCACAATCTACTTATTGAACTAATATTTTGGAATCAGATTGATTTTTAAGACTGGACTGAGGATTCCTTATGCATGACATGTCATTAGAACCAGCGTAAAAAGAACTGTATAGAAAAGAAAACAAAACAAAAGGAAAACCATCAAGAATGATGAAGAAATGGAAATTGTATTTCATTGATTGATAAAAGATAACAAGGTTTGCACACTCAAACAGACTGAAAAAATGAAATCTGCATTACAACCCTAGAATAATCCGTATAAACTTAAAGAAAAATTAAAGCAAACTACCAAGACTCCTTCCGAGTAGGGAGATGAGTAGCATTCCAATTATTAAGCTTTATTTTTGGCCCGACAAATTGCACTTCCGCGTTGCTAGAACCCTCTCCAATTTCCACCATGTTCACACTGTCGAACAACTTCTCAAATCTTTCAATCAACTCCTTGTCAGGATCAATCACAGAATTGGGAATTGCTGTCACTGGGCGACTCCTTGTACCGGACTTGACAAATGATCTGGAAAGACGTGGGACCGGCTTTGGAAGGACCCACGCCCTCTGTTTCAATTTCCTGGCTCTCTTTATATCTATGGTTTCCCATGTTTTCAGGAAGAGACACGGGCTGTATGATGCCTTGCAACGCTGATCCCAAACCCTTCCCTGGTACAAAACCATTCTTCAACATTTCATACGCTACCATGACTGATGCGGTGTTTATCTTCGAATTCGGGATACATTTCCCTTCTGGAACTTTCTCGACCGACATTGCGTCCCAAACCTGGTAGACACATGGTCCCTTGTCGTCTTCCACTTCAATAAAAGGCACAATGGTGTTGTTGTGAGCGCACAAATTATCTTCATCATGCACCACTATTTCCTGTCTGTCCCATTCAAACTTGACCATCTGTTGGAGTGTTGATGGCACTGCTTTAGCGGCGTGAATCCACGGTCTCCCTAATAGCAAATTGTAGGAAACAGCGATATCCAGTACTTGGAATTCCATTGTGAATTCTACTAGACTATGGTCAGCTCCAACATTATGTCTTCGACTGAGTATTTGCCTCCACCGTCAAATCCCCGCACACATATACTGTTCTTATGAATCCTCTCCTCTTCTACTTTCAGCAAGCTTAGAGTGGAGAGAGGACAGATGTTTGCACTTGAACCATTGTCAACCAATACCCGGGTAACCACGGTGTCCTCGCATTTCACTGTCAGGTAAAGGGCTTTGTTATGCTCAGTACCCTCTACCAGCAATTCATCATCGGAAAAAGTGACTCTGTTTACTTCGAAAATCTTGTTGGCTATCTTTTCTAGATGGTTTACCGAGATCTTGTCGGGAACATGGGCCTTATTCAGGATTTTCATCAGTGACTGACGGTGCTCATCTAAATAGATTAGCAACGAGAGTAATGAGATATGAGCGGGCATTTTCCTCAACTGTTCTACAATAGAATAGTCATGCACTTTCATTTTCCTCAAAAATTCCTCTGCCTCTTCTTTAGTTACAGCTTTCTTTACCGGCGTTGAATTATCTTTGGCTCTTCTTAATTCCTCGGGAGTGAAACACTTTCCTGAGCGAGTCAAACCTTGCGCTTTACAAACTTCTTCTTTGACTTCTTTCCCCTTGTAAATAACCGTCACCCGTTCATAATTCCAAGGAACAGCCTTGCTGTTGATTACTGGAAGCTGAGTTACTAGTTTTATAATAACAGGCTCTGTGCGAGCACCCTTCATGACCACAACAGGTTTACTTGCAACCCCTGGAACTACCACTTTAACTTTCTCTGGTTTCACTGCAACAATGCTTGACGACCCTCTCTCGGCTTCCACAGCTGGCTTATCATCTACCCCTCTCAACTGGACCACTGATTTCCTACTGATTACTTTTTCCTTTGAGCTGGTTTCGCTGGAACGGATCATCATTACCGTCTGCGAGGGATTCCTGGGCTCCCCCTCTTTGTGTATCAACTCAATCATGTGTGTCTCCTAGTGAGTTGGTAGTGGATTCTGATTGATATTTGGTGCTTCTGGGGCTTGAACCTCGATCCGATGAGTATCAATAAGCTCTTGCACAGCTGTTTTTAGTTTCCAACATTTCTCTGTATCATGGCTAGGGACCCCTGAACAGTACTCACAACTCACCGAGTGGTCAAGATTTCTAGGGGGAGGATTTGGCATTTTAGGCTCAATTGGATTCAACATGCCCAACTGCCTCAATCTGTGGAAAAGGCTGGTATATGATTCCCCCAGTGGAGTGAAAGTCTTTTGCTTCTGTGACCTCTCATTCTTGAGGGCTTGGTTTGGTCGGAAACCTGTCCCGGGGGGATTTCTGTAGGCCCTTGGGGTGGATATGTGTTTTGTGGAGCTGAGTATGGATTTTGTGGAGCCGGCGTATGCCATTGTGCGTATGCTGGGGTTTGGGTATAGGCTTGTGCATGATGGACGGAAAAATGGAGATCTGGCGGTGGGTAGTAGTGCTGTGGAGGGATATATGAAGTGTGGCGGTAATTTTGGTGGTAGGGTCGTGATTGGCTATAGTAGGGTGACGGGCCTCTAGATCCGAACCAGGCTCCGGACTCAACAGTCGTGACATCTTCTTTCTTCTTTTTCCCAAGTACACCCCCGGTGCCGCTTTGGATGGCCTGAGTAGTCACCTTGATCGCTAAATAACTCATGATTTTGTTGGACTTAAGCCCCTCCTCGATCATGCCTCCCATTTTTACAACTTCATTAAAATACTTGCCAATTGCGTACACCAAATGACCAAAGTAAGTTGGCTTCAAAGCCTGCAAAAAGTAATCGACCATCTCGCTTTCTTTCATTGGGGGATCTACCCTTGCTGCTTACTCCCTCCACTGGAAACCATATTCTCTAAATCTTTCATTGTGCTTCTTCTCTAGTTTAGTCAAAGATAGTCGGTCTGGAATGATCTCAAGATTATACTGAAAGTGACAAGCGAATGCTTGTGCTAGATCATCCCATGTGTACCATCTTCCGTGATCTTGGCGGGTATACCACTCCAATGCTGCTCCGCTCAAAATCTGACAGAAGTAAGCCATTAGCAATTCATCCTTTCCTCCGACTCCCCCCATCTTACTGCAAAAACCTCTCAAATGAGCCACCGAATCACCGTACCCATTGTACAAGTCGAATTTGGGCATTTTGAACCCTGCTGGTAGTTGTACATTTGGGAATAAATATAGATCTTTGTAAGCCATGCTTACCTCACCTCCTAGACATCTCATATCCCTGAAGGATTGTTCTATGCTTTTTATTTTCTTGAACATCTCTTCATGCTCGGGATTTTTGGTTGGTCTCTCAGCTTCTCTTGGGGGATCAGAATGTGGATCGTAAGGGTAAGTTTCGGGAGCTTTGAAGGTGGGTTCCGGGGGATAATACTGGTTGTCCTGAGCATGGAACACGGGTTCACTCAGGGATCTATGGAGTGCATCTGCTGGAGATGTCACAAAGATATGGGTTATTGGTGGAGGAGGGCATGGAATCGATTTTGGTGGTGGAGCTTGCGGCATATGAGAAGTAGTGACATGGTAGTGTTGATAAATGGGAAAACCTGGATTGGTGGCGGGATGATCCTGAGATTGAGCTAATGGTGGGGTAAAAGCCGGGTTGGCTGGGTAAGATGGTGGTGATTGCCCTTGGGACCAGGCCTGGTACATTTTGGCCATCTGTTGCTTAAGCTTGAACATCTCCTCTTTCATTTTATTAACGTCCAACTCCTCTACCTTAACACTAGTGTCGACCTCCGGTATAGACATGATTTCTGGTATTGGTCCCTTTGATCTAGTTTGGTAATGATAATGTGTCAGTATCCTCTAAATACTAACTACTTGAATTCTCTGTAAATCAACAAACTTGTTAGTTTTTAGAGTTTAACACATATGCAATTACACGTTGGGATGCAATTCACCTAGGCAATTAACCATTTCTATCATGCATTTGCTTCGGTTGCGTGCGTCATTCCGGCCTCTCACAATTGTGCCCCTTCTTTTACGCTTCCTTTATTTTATCCTTCTTTATTTATTTTTCATTTTCCCCTTTTCTTTTTTTTTTAGTGGTGGTCGAATCCTATAGAGATTGCATACGTATCATGTCCCCGCATGAATCAGACCGTGTGTAGTTCTGTCCTATAAGTGCGAAAAGCAAAGAGACAATTTTTTGGAAATTTTCGATTTTTCATTAATAAACATTCTATTACAAATCAGGCGCTTTTGGAAAGGAAAATAACAGCCTCGAAACCAAACCAAGTACGAGCTCAATAACTTTTGACAGACTCTGATGCGAAAGAAAAAATAGACTCTAACAGAAACCAGACTCTAAGAAAAAGAAAATGCAGATTCGAACTATGAACACATTAAAGTTTTAAATTTGGGTGCCCGTGGGGCGTCATTCGGTCTCGCCGCGGGCTTAGGTGTAAGGTCCCTTTCCAGCTGTTCCAATTCATACATGATTTGCTTCACAAATATCACCACCGCCGAGAAGAAAGTTGTGCGGGTCATGTTTTCACACACCCGACATTTCCTGGTAATAGCATGAGCAATAGTCAGAATCTTGTCCCTGGTTCGGTCTTTCTCTAGGAGTAGGCGTTCTATTTGATCCCCTCTAGCCTTCAAAACCCGAGAATCATGTAGATGTTGTTTCTGTAACTGCTGTATTTTATCTTCCATCGAGGCCATTAGATTGTAGCAGTGTTTACTTTGGGTTTCAAAAGCCTTGGCTTGTTTAGCCGCCTTGCTCTCTAGGGTGGTCACCTTCCTTTTTAGACTAGCAATGGTCTTTTCATAATCTTTCCTTGTCTGCTGTAAGTACTTTGTGCGCTCTTTTGTTCTTTTTGCCCATTGTGCCTGGAGTGGTGATATGGTACCCTCGGATTGCTTCAAATCATTCCGGACTCCTTTGTTGGTTGTCATCATCTATCCTCATTTGTCGGATTTGGGCTTTCAGTGCCTCATTTTCTTGGGCCAATTTGTTCTTTTCTCCCTGATCGGTGTCAACTTGCAGACAATTTTCAAATTCCAGGTCTCTAATCTGTTACTTCAGCTTGCCTATTTCTGCCTTGTAACTCTCTTCATTAGCCAACCAATCCCACTGTTCTAGTGACGCCTTGACAAACTCCTGGAGATGGGGTCTTTTTGGCCTGTCTCCCAAACTCGATTTCTCTCCTAAACCAAGCAAGGTATCCCGGTGAAACTTCACCCTTGGACCGATCACGTACACATGTATTTGCTGTTAAGTATTGACACTCGCTCGAAATATGTCTGACTGCTGCTTCATGAAATTGTCTGTTGGGCCCGATCTCGACTACTTGGCCACTAAGATCTTCATCTTTCGGAACTATTTGGCATCTCCCCAACTACCTCAAAACTTGATAAGGGGTATAGGGCTGGACACTCCTGAGCCCCATCAAAAGGAAATGAGGTCTAGTGGTTGGCATATATATGATTTCATCCACAGGCAACCATCCAAATGTCCATTCTATTTGGCTCGCAGTGACAGAACGGAGGCGCGCTGTCCACTCTGTGACCCCTTCTGGTAAGCTGATTCTGTCAACCCTCGTAGGAAATTCCTCTATGCACGTTTTCTTCGTCGACCTATAACTCATAAATTGAGGACGACGACATAGGTGTTCGATCATCCATATCTGCAGCAACGCGTTGCACCCCTCAAAAAAGTCTCCCTCGGCTTTGCAGGTTGTGAGAGCGCGGAAGATTTCAGCTACTATCATGGGTGTGAGGGTGTTGTTGTCCTGAGTAAGTAAAGTGTTGACAACCCCAGATATTCGTATGTCAATGTTCCCGTCTTTTCTAGGAAACACCAGGAGTCCCAAAAAGGCTACCATGAATGCAAAACACCTATGTTCTTCCCACTTAAGGCGATTTCCTTTGCTACAGATTCTGTTTTCCGGCTTATTGAACCCCCATATGTGGCCATAACTGTTGTATATAAACCGCAAAGTGCAAAAACCAGCTACCAAGTCTGGATTGTGGACCCCCCTACTTACTTTCAAAGAGTCTAGGAACCTGTGTACGGCTACGGCCCTTGGAGCAATTAGGTACTGGTGTCTCAGAGGAACCTTGGGACACCCGATGTATCCGGATATTTCATTCAATGTTGGGGTAAGTTCAAAATCCGAGAAGTGAAATACGTTGTGAGCCGGGTCCCAGAATGCGACCAAGGCATTTATGATATTCCCCTAGGATTAATCTTCAGCAACCCAGTGAGGCCTCCCAGGTATAGATTGACTGTGTCGCGCCCTGATTCGCCCAAGTCATCCCAGCACATGTGCAACTCCAAAGGGATCTTGTTCACAATTGTTACGTGCAAATTCTGACTTGTGCTCATGGACACTTTTCTTTTTTTCATTTAAAATAAAACCTGGTTTTGCCAATACGGCCTTTCAGCACCTCGGGGTCGAAGATTTTGAGGCTGTGTCGGCTAATTGGTGAAAGCCCTAAAAAATGACCACAGGCGGTTGTTCTTGCAAAAATAGCCTTCCGGTAGGGACATTCGGCTATTTCTAGCAAGAATGGCATCACCCTAATTATTTTCAAATAAAATTTTTGTTCTTTTGGCTAATTTCGCAAAAAGTGAAGTTGGGCCCGATGGGGGTTGTCTACGTATCTCACACCCTGTGGGAATCAAACTGGCGTAGTTCGGGCAAATAAAATAAACTATTTTTGAAAACAAGATTCTTTTTTCATTTTATTGGCAAAATAAACAAACTATTTTTGAAAACAAATCTTTTTTTCTTTTCCTTCTCCTTTTTTTTTCTTTTTCTTTTTTTTTAAAAAAATTTTCTCAAAAATTCGGCAGAGTTTCGGCACTATTTGGACATTGGTTTTTTTTCAAAACAGGCGATTAACTCTCTTTAAACCTCATACTACTATTTCTCTTTCCTCAAAATATTCAAAAGTCGGTTAGCATGCAAGTCCAAAGCAAATAAATGCACAAGTAGCAAGTAAGATGCATCAAGATGGTCTTTTTCATTTTTGGTATACCTGTCCTAGACAGACCCAACCCCTGTGTTGAGCCTCCAAAGTCAAATGCACGTGATGTAAACAAACGTTCCTACTAGGGATCCGGCATGAAGATGAGTTATTCTAGGTTTATAACCTGGGTATTTGTTCTAAACTGTGTACCCGAGCGGACAACTCGAGTCGAGGAGGGGGCTACGTACCGGGAACCAAAAGGCCATCCGGCTTAGTAACTTGTCCGAGCCTCTTTCTTATTTCAAGGTATGACACTAACAGAATAGGGAGTCTCGACCAGCGAGCACATCCCCGAAGGTGAGAAGAAAAGGGTTTAGTAGCAGTTTATATACAGTTCAGATAATATCAAAGCGGTAAAAGCAACATTTAGCACATTAGGCCCAAACATGTAAAAATAAGATAATAAACATAGCCAATTATAACAATTATTCCAAGCTCGAATTCTCGAACCCTGAACCAGAAGTTTTGGGTTTCGTCCCCAGCAGAGTCGCCAGAGCTGTCACACCTCCTTTTTACCTGCGCCCGCAGGGGCGTAGAGGGAGTTTTTTCCAATTAAAGGACAATCGAAACGGGATTTATTATTTAATTCAGAGTCTCCACTTGGGAGGTTTATGGTGTCCCAAGTCACTGGTTGAATCCCGAATTGAGGAAAAGATTGATTATGTATTATAGTCCGCGAACCAGAAATTTGAGTAAGGAATTATGTTAACCCGGGAGAAGGTGTTAGGCATTCTCGAGTTCCGTGGTTCTAGCACGGTCGCTCTACTTTTATATTTGGCTTAAATTATTTGATTTTAACAATTATGAACCTATGTGGAAATTTTAATCTTAACCGATTTTATTCATTTTTAAAGAAAATTACAACGTCATTAAAACAAGTCTTGAACCACGTCACATAAATGCACCCGTGGCTTTTGGACATACTTTAACATTGTTGGGATTTGGATTTGAGTCACATAAATGCGCACCCGAGTTTAGGGAGGTAATGTTATTAAAAATACGCGCCTACAGAGACTAACGTGTTATTAGTTATGGGAAGTCCGTGAAATTCGCTAAACGGCCCGTCCCGAAATCTAAGTATTTTAATACGAACCTTGAAAGAAGGCCTCGCAAGTTAGGCATTTTATCTGGCGAGGCTCATCTCATTTGTTTTAAAAGGGTATCCTAAAGCAAGCTATAATTTTCTACTTAACTTGTCTCTAATAAAAAATAAAACCTAACTGATTATTATCTTTTAAGAAGTACTACATCTAGACCTGCAAACTCCAAACAGTCTGCGTGAGGGAATCATAATCCAGACCCAGCACAAACTGGACCAATCGCAGACATGGGTCCATACCCCTAACGGATATGCAGGTCAGACTCTGGCCTGGGGCAATTATTTTGGCCCTGAAGCTTACACTTTATACAAAGGGGTTGTCGAGCCCCAGCCGTCAAATTAATTAATGCTTCAGTTCAATTGTGCATAAGTGTACACTGAAAGTTTTAAACCATCAAGTTTAATGAACGAACTCAACTCAACGAACAATTATTCTAATTTTTTACCCCAGCCCTTATGCTAACCAAAATTACCAACTCGAGTTCAAGTGTCTATCAAATTTAGAGACGTTGTTCATGTTAGTAATTGACACGGACAATCATGGAAAAGCTTAACTTGTTGAGGTGATTAGCTATTATACCATGTTATTCGTACAATTAGTCATGTCTAATTTTATACCCGTTTGTGATCCCAGCTCCCTAAATATAGAAGCTATAGTGATTGGCTATTACGATCCAGATTTACCTTCACATTAACGTCACAGTTAACTAAATTAACTATAGCAAATCTGAGTAGCTCATAGAGTCCAGTACAGATTCGTGGTCATAAAATCAACAATCCACAGTCTCTCTAGTTTATTTACAAGTCAAGTTTCAGAAATTACTAATGCGTATTTGAAATCTATAACTACAAGCTATACTAATAGTGAAATACAGAAGCAAATTCATATGTTATCAGTGCCTCATCATTTGATTTCATAATCATTCAGATACATCGAATGAAACTTCAAGGCATTAGAGAAAACAAGGTACCTGGAAATATAATCGAGTAGAAGGAGGAGTTAGTAACAGAAGAGCAAACAGCAGCAACCATCACAGTTCAAGACCAATTTTTTTACCCAGGATCAACTCGGCCACAGCCCAGAACAAGTTGCAAAACCAATAGCAACGACAAATATCAAAACGAACAGACTCAATTGAGTTTGAATTAAACCAAAACTTAATCAGTAGACTACTGAACCACTTCAGCAATGAGAATCACTGTCCAGAATTCGAATTACACCTATGAATGCAATGAAACAATATATTTTTGGTTTTATGTTCTTAAACTCTCCAGAACTCTAAAAAAAGCTGAATGCCTTAGCTTTTAAAAGGCTGTCTGAGACTGCCTCTTCAAAGAAATCTCAAAACTCTCTCTTTTCAGATTGCCTTTTTTTCAATCCCCCTTAACTCTGTCCTAAATCCCTCCACTTATACCCAAACACCGACCTTGCCAGCTCTCCAGAGCACTCAGGCAGAATTAAGAAACTAATTCTGCTCATGATCTTCTTTAGAACTCCACTAGAGTATATTTTTCCCCATTATCCCTTGTCTTTTCCTTATTTAATGTTCAAGCAGGTATGGGCAACATATTTTAATCAATCTCTTTTAAGCCTCCCCATACCATTGTGTTTTGTTCCTCATTAGCACTAAACAAATGCATTAGTTTAATGTTACATTAGCACTTACTGGACAGAACACTTAAACCAACCATTTTTAAACTTTTAAGTCCCAAATTATCCCTTGAAACCCCTGTGATTACTATCCTACACCAATCCTTTAAACCTGTATGAAACCTCAGCTATAGCCAATTTAAGCCTATCAATTGACTAAATAGATACATGAAACTAACTCCCAATCAACAACATTAAGACAATTCAACAAGGTTAGATTCATATCAGAACAAACTTAACAGAACAAACAAATAGATTCGAATCATTAAACTTAATCATCAATTGAACTCAAATCAAATCCAACAGCATTTCAACCAAGATGGGGATTCAATGATTCAGGACAATAGTCAGACTGGGCTATTAAGGTCAAGAAATTAATTCACACAGATGCATGAGAGTAAGCTATCTATATTGGGAACAAATATAACTCTAAATTAACCTCGAACAAAATGCTGGAACAGCAAGTATACTGGCTATGAGCCCTGAGGCTGAAAATACAAAGGTCAGAAGATAAAACAACATCCAAACTTGAGGAGAACAACTGAACTACAGACATGAACGGGTCAATCGACGAGACCATTTAATTGATTCAACATATGCCAATCGACCAAGATGAGAAAACTGGACCAGAAAAAGGTCCGAAAGAGGAGGAGGATTAATTGACAGAAGTGATGAATTACAATTTAGCATGGACGAATTACTTGACAAAAATTATGTAAACCTGAAGAAGCGACTAATTGCAACTTAACATAGACAAATAAACATAAAAAAAACAAAGAAGGAACTAATAAGAACTTAATGTTCTTTTCTCGGATCTCACCAGCATGCCCTTTCGAACTTGAGTTCTAGTTAGTATTATACGTCTATTTCGTATAATAGGTTTATAATACTAACTAGAACCCGTTCAACCCTGGCAACTTCGAAATAGTCTCGAACCGTTGAACCCTAGATCCGTCATTCGACGAGTTTTACTCGGATTCGAGCCAATTTAGTTAGGGATTAGCGATGAGGAGGTCTAGGGGATTATTGGGTGTGATTTTGGGGTTAAGTGGACAGGCTAGGGTTTGGGACGGGGATCTTCGATCGAAGATTCGAGAAGTCATAGTATGATTCGAGGTTAATGGAGTGTGGAATCGGAGAGGGGGGCAAGGTGGTTCAAGGGTGTGAGTTTCGTGGTCACCGGCATCGTTGTCACCGGCTTTCAGGCGAAGGGGTATGAGGGCGGCTAGGGTTTGGTTGGGGGGGTCGTTTTAGTCTCTGATTTGGAGAAGAAAGGGTGAAAATGAGGCGGGTGAAAGGGGTTTGGGTGTTTTGATATATTGAAACCCAGTTGATTAATCTGGGTCGTTGGATGATGGGAACCAACGGTCCAGATTAATTCACTTAAGCCAAACGGGGTCGTTTAGTAGTAACGGGGTCGGGGCGGGTATAGGAACGGGTAAGGGAGAGATGATCTCGGCCGTTGATCGACGGTCCAGACTGAGCGTGACAGAAACGACGCCGTTTGGGCGGTCATTTTCCAGATCAACTGGACTGGGTACAGGGGTGTCGAATTGGGCTGGTTTTTGGGCCTGGTCGATTTCTTTTCCCTTTTTTTCATTTTTCCTCTTTTCCTTTATTTCCCTTTTTTAATTTATTTTTCAAAACTAAAATCCTAACTTTAACTATAAACCAAACTAAAAATACCAATTAATTCCTGATAACAATCATCACACACAATTAAATACCAACTAAAATAAAATCACACAATTGGAGATTAAATGCTAAAAATGCCAAGTACATATTTTTGTGATTTTTATTCTTGCAAATTCAAATATTGTTTAATTAATTCCTAATCGTACAATTAAATCGTAAATGCACATGCAACACATATTTTGTATTTTTCTTAATTAAAGTAAAAATAAACATGCACGGACAAATACAAATAAATCACAAGCAACACAAAACTATTTTATTTTGAATTTTTGGGAGTAGTTCTTGCAGGGCAAAAATCACGTGCTCACACCATTAATCTTCTCTTCAAATGTGGATTCGCTAAATGGATGGAATCCCACAGTGCTAGAGAAGGCCGGTCAAACTTGGAAGGTAGTACAAACATATTTAGCTCTCTATAGCGTCGTCATCATCATCCAAGAGTCATAGAGATCATCTTAGGAAAGGTGAACTAACACTTCTCTTAAACCTTTATGTATATTCTTTTTCATATTGTCAGGTTATTTTAATACAATTAATTACTCATTTAATTAATTCGAATTAGTACCTTTCTTATAGCTCCACAACTTCTGATAGAAGTGAAAAAGGAAAGAGAAGGAGATATAATAGTAGAATATAAAGAAAGAGTAATTACTCCATTATTATTATTGTTGTTGTTGTTGTTGTATAAGGCTTTTATTTTCTATAATGAATATTTATTTATTGCAAAATATGACATTAGAATAACATTCAATTTTAGGTAAATGGCGAAATGTAACCATCATCAAATATTTTTCTTAATTGAAACAAATAATCTACTAAAATAATTTGAGAAAAATATAACATATGCTTGCATTTTACTGGGATATAATAATGTAATATGAGAAAAATCGTATGTAACAGAGTCGGAGTTTAGTAGTTCTTATTATCAACCGCGCAAAGCGCGGGTGAGTTTTCTAGTATAAATATAAAGCAAGGCAAAAAATTAGTGACGTGGCATCATTCCTAGAGCAAAAATGTTATTTATCTTTTTTGTTGTTCTTTTTGCATTTTTCCTCTTATTTTATTGTAAAAAACTGCTTTATTTAACTTAAATATCCAAGAAGTAATGTGACGGTTGTAATTCTAAATTTATAGGAATACAACGGTTGCAAAATGTGACGGTTGCAATTGTTACTTTATAGGAATGCAACGGTTAAACTCTTAATTAATGAAAATAATGGCGATAATTAGATTAGAAACATATACTAGCTTACAGTTACAAGTACTAGCAATCAAGGTATCAACAATTGCACTCTTTCTCTTTAAACCCCATCTTTCGCTTCATTTTTTTGGGTGATAAAGCTCAGCACAAATAACGTACTTTCACTCAGCAAAGAAAGTTCATTTCAACTTGGAATTGATCTTTAAGAGAAGTCAATATATAATTTAATATCAACGATGAAGATTCATATTGTGTTCTTTGTGTAAGTCAAAATTTCACAGGTATTAGAATTGTAACCTTTTTTGTTTCTTCTTTCCTTTTCTTTCACTATTTAACATATCTCATATTATGTTGTTTAGTGTGGTTTTTCTTGTGATGTGAAATTCCTTGCACTAAATTAATTGGGCTATAATTTCTATTCGTTCAGGCCTTGGTGTTGAAATGTTATTCCGATTTGGACTTCAGCAAATTGCTTGACATGATGGGGTAGCCGACAGGCAAATATATTGATGTTTTCAAATTTTATCCACGGAATCGATGCACTTTCTCCGCTAATAAGGATATAAATTCTTTATAGTAAGTTTGGATGTTACGGTGAGATTACTTTTATCTTTCCAAAATTGTTTAACATAAGAATATTGGTATTTGTTGGTCCAAATTTATGTTCTTCTTATTTTTCTTCTTCTATTTTACTTTATTTTAAACCTCTTGAATTGAATTAGTATAACATGCCTCATCGCCCCACTCCTAAAGAAACACTGGGAAGTTATTTTTTATTATAAAGAACTATTTGTGAAATGTTTGCTGATTTCTGCCGTTTGATTCAGTTGACCTATTGTTTATTTTATGATATTGTGTGTATGTTTAATATAAAGTTGAAAAGGTAAAATCTTGGACGGAAAATAAGGTTTTTTTTTCTTTTGAAGATTACAGAATTTGAGATAAATATTGATTTTTTGGGGTACTTGCACGATTAAACACTTTTACAAGGGTTAAAGGTTAGTGCATTCAGAACACATATTACTATTATGACTTGTAGGTTGGCTGTAGCCTGTAGGATGTAGCACACATTTTGATTACTATTTTGTAGTTTCAACCGTAATCATTCATTATTTTTCAAATCAATAGAGTATCTTTTATATATTTATCAATTTTTAGCTGTTTGTTTTCTTTGAATTTTGGTTCATTACTTCTCTATCTTATTATTAGATCTTTTCCTCTCCATCCTATAAATGTTTAATAGTTATTACCTTTACGTTGAGAATATTATTAGGTCTCATTTTCTATCTGTTATAATTATGTATATGAATGTTGTTACGTTGATTCTTTATGTCTTGTTGTTATCCAGTATAGACTTTGACGTGTATATTGAGATTTCTTCTAACTTTCTTTTTGGTTGAACAACAAACATATGATTTTAATGAATCTACTAGAAGCTGGAGTACCAGAGTTCGAAAAGGCAAGAGAGCAAACTTCTGCACACAATTCTAGATTACTTAAAATAGTGAATATATGTGTAATTTTAAACAGGTTATTTGTGGGTCAAGTATACTGTGCATGTCAAGGGAACTTTCTTACAAGAGTCGTATGGTACGAAGCGAGAATATCTCAAAATCAGATTAAATAGTCCAACACTCCATCTTGCAGTTCTGTTACCCAACTCCTGTAATTCACTATTGATTCATGTAACTTAGTTACTACCTAAAACACAATGATAGGAAAGTAAAAAGATGATTGTATTGGAATGATAGAATTTATTGCATGTGAAACTTTATTAATTTGAAAAAGAAACTGATTAGTTTAGATATAGAGTTTTAGGACAAGACTCTTCCATTATAAATCTTCAAAAACTTATGTGATACTTTTATTTTAATATGTATTTTACTATAAAAATTTTCAATTTATCATTATATGAAATTAACCTTTTTAATATTCACTAAATTTATAAAATGTATTGTTCGACTGCGTGAAGCGCGGGCAAATTAACTAGTTGTTGATATATCTTACGTTATATATGCCTTAGCACAGCAACAGCCTAGAGAACACGTTTGAAGATTAAAGCATGCAGCTTGCTTGCGTTTGTCACATTGCTTTTCCAATTATTAGTTACTGATTAAAACGCTCATATTTTGTAAAAGATTGAACAAGTAACACAGAAAAAAATGTTACTATCAAAAGAGAACATTCATGATTTCCAATAATGTTCTACCGCGCTTTACAGATACGTGTTTCGGTAGTATTATTATATACCAACATATCTGGAAAAGTAGAACTTCTACCTTCCAATATATGATAAAGTAAGTACGGAAATTATTTAGAGCAATATATGTAAACATTCATTTCCAGTGGTGTACACATAGGCTTTCCGTAGAGTCTAATTTTGTGTATATATATATTCTTAATTGCAAAACAGAATTCACCAACTGACACCTTAGCATTAAAAAACTAAAAGTAGGCCACTCTGTTGAAAAATAGGTCATTAATAAGACAAAAATGTGATATTCTGTGACGACCCGACCCGTCGTCTCATGAGTTACTACTCCGTTTTCCCCGTTTTCAGCTTTTTTATGCTTCATTATCTGTAATTGGTGTGATCGAGTCGATTTGAATTGGTTTTGGTAGGAAATGAGACACTTAGTCTCTTTAAGGAAGGCTTAGTTTGGAAAAGTCAACCGGATGTTGACTTATGAGTTAGAGGACTCGGATGTGATTTCCGGTGATTCGGTTAGCTTCGGAGAACGATTTGTGACTTAGGAGCGTGATCGAAAGTGGTTTTGGAGGTCCGATGTAGAAATTAGCTTGTTTTGGCGAAGTTAGTATTTTGGCGATTTCCGGTTGGTAAGTGAGATTTTGATCCGAGGGTCGGAACGGAATTCCGAGAGTTGCAGTAGCTTTGTTAGGTGATTTGGAATGTGTGTGTAAAATTTCAGGTCGTTCGGAGGTGATTTGGTTGGGTTTTTGATCGAATGCGTGTTTCGGAAGTTTTAGAAGAACTTAGGCTTGAATTCGATGTGAATTGACGGTTTTGGTGTTGTTCGAGGTGATTTGATGATTGGAACAAGTTTGAATGATGATTTAAGATGCGTTGGTGTGTTTGGTTGAGGTTCCGGGGGCCTCGGGGTGGTTTCAGATGGCTAACGGGAAGAGTTTGGACTTGTGTTGTTGCAGATTTCTGGTGCTTCAGGTATTTTCGTACCTGCGGTTTGGGGACCGCAGGTGCGGTGTCGCAGATGCGGGTTGGGGGTCGCAGAAGCGGAAAAGGCAAGGATTGGTTGTGACCGCAGATGCGGATAGGGAGTCGCACCTGCGGAGCCGCAGATGCGGCCAGGCGGGACTTAATGAGGTTCCGCAGATGCAGAGTATCAACCGCAGAAGCGGTACCGCAGAAGCGGCTATTTGACAGCAGATGTGGTTATGGCTGGGCAGAAGGTATTTAAGTTCTTCTTCGCGAATTTTGAAGGGTTTCTCATTTCTAACTTCGGACTTGGAGAATTTTGGACGATTTTGAAGAGGGATTTCAAGGAGTTTCGATAAGGTAAGGATTTTTGGACCTAAAACACAATCCTATGGCGTTATTACTTGAATTACGACTGGAAATTTAAGAAAATAATGGACTAAAAATGGAGGTTAGGGCTTGAACTTAAGAGAGCTAAGATTAGGGATTTGAGGGGTCAATTGAACTCCGATTCTTGTGATTTTTATATGTATGAACTCGTGGCGAGATAAGGAATCTAATGATGTAAAAATTTCTAAGTTTCGAGAAGTGGGCCCGGGGCTCGGGTTTTGCCAATTTCGGAATTTTGATATTTTTCGATTGTTTTCGATTGGGTATTGTTCCCTTAGCCTATTGTGACGAATTCATTGTGGTATTGGTCAGATTCGACGCGTGTGGAGACCGATTTGAGAGTCAAGGGCATAGAGAGCTAGAATTTTGGCCGGCTTGAGGTAAGTAATGATTGTAAATGATGTCCTGAAGGTTTGAAACCCCGGATTGCACAACATAGTGCTATATTGAGGTGAGACATGCGCTTAATGGCGGGCGCGGGGTCGTTTACTATTGGGGATGGTGACTTGGTCCATCCAGATAGATGTTTTTACCGCGTATTTGACTGAGACTTAATTGTTAACATCATGACTTGGGCTTATTGCCATATTTGGGCTTCGTGCCGACTATTTGAATCCTTCGTGGACTTTTATCACTGTTTTCTCACTATTTTGACATACTACTTGAACTCAGTCCTATTGATTTACACTACTTTACAAACTTAGCCACTTTTACTTGAATTTGAGACATAAATGATCTTTCAAATGTTGTTTTGGGCTAAGCACTACTGTTTTACTGATGCCCAAGATGCTTGTGATGATTTCTGGACTGAGTGAGGCCGAGGGCCATATGTGAGGACATGCTGAGTGATATGAGATACTTTCTATGCCATGAGGTGGCTTGAGTGATGTGAGGCCGAGTGCCTAGTGATGTTGCCACGAGGTAGCTTGATATAGTGCTTGGGTCGTAAGGGGCCCCTCCAGAGTCTGCACACCCATAGTAAGCGCGGGTACCCATATGATTGAGAGTGAGCCCGATGGGCTGATATTATGCTGAGTGACTGAGAGTGAGCCCGAGGGGCTGATACTATGCTGAGTGACCGAGAGTGAGCCCGAGGGGCTGATATTGTTCTAAGCAAGTTACACTGTGCCCGAGGGGCGGATTTCTACTTGTTATTTAAATGTCAAATTACCTGTTTTACTTGGTTTTAAGGGATTCCTACTGATTTCTCACTGTTTCACTGCCTTAAATGATTTTTACTGCTTTAATATAGAATTACTTTGTGTCTTTACGTGTTTCATGCTTTCAGTCATTATTTATAATTATTACTCACTGGGTCGGAGTACTCACATTACTCCCTACACAGTGTGTGTGCAGATTCAGGCATAGCCGAGTCCGCACCTGAGCACTGATTCCTTCCAGACCAGGCCGCGATTTGGAGTTACGAGGTAGTTGTTGACGTCCGCAGCCCCTTGTCTCCCCTATCCTCTATCATTTATGTTTTCTTTAGACTATTGTATCGAATTCCATACTTCATAGACTTATAGCAGATTCTGTAGTAGCTCATGACTTGTGACACCCCAGTTTGGGTTGTGTCGGGATGGTTTCCTTTTTGTTATTATCGTTGTTTCCGCAATTATGGCTATATTGATCATCTTTTAGACTTGTTTATGTTAATTAATTGTTAAAAGAGGTGTTTCATTTGTTTTGGCTAGCCTTGTCTTCACGAGAGGCGCCATCACGACCGGGTTCCGGAATTGAGTCGTGACAAGTTGGTATTAGAGCCTAGGTTACATAGGTCTCGCGAGTCATGAGCAGGTTTAGTAGAGTTTCGCGGATCAGTACGGTGACGTCTGTATTTATCCTTGAGAGGTTGCAAATCCTTTAGGAAAAACTTCATATCCTTGAATTTCTTGTCGTGCGATTTTGTTGGTCCGAGAACTAAACTTCTGTATTCTATTCTCTCACAGATGGAGAGGACTCGTGCTACCGGACGAGGCGGACAACCACCAGTACCACCCACTGAGGCCACCAGAGGCCGTGGACGCGGTCGTGGTAGAGGCAGAGCAGTGAGGGCAACACCTGTTGATCCACCAGCTGCCCCAGCTCAGGACCAGGCTCCAGCTATGGATGCTCCAGCAGCACCAATTCAGGCACCAGCTGTGCTCATCGTGATTCCGAGTCTTCAGTACGGCAGGGATTCTTGAGTCTAGTGGTGTGGCATTTACCACCTTTTAGTTCACTGGGGCTACCTTCACTTGGTGGGAGGCGTTTGAGAGGCGTAGGCCGGCAGGTGCAGTGCCTTTGACTTTGCAGGAGTTCTCCACTCTCTTCTTGGAGAAGTATGTACCGCAGTCCCGCAGGAAGGAGTTGCATAGGCAGTTTGAGTGGCTTCGGCAGGGGGATATAACTGTGTCTCAGTATGAGGCGAGGTTTTTTGAGTTGTCTCGTCTTGCTGCCTGGATGGTCCCTACAGATCGTGAGAGGATCAAGAGGTTTGTGGATGGCCTTAACTATCATCTCCGTATTCTGATGACTAGAGAGAGTCTTGGGTATTTCATTTGAGGAGGTGGTTAATATCGCTCGTAAGATTAAGACGGCTCACCGGCAGGATAGAGAGGAGAGGGAGGCCAAGAGGCCTCAAGGTTCTGGTAGTTTCAGTGGTGCTCCGTCTAGGGGCCAGTTCCAGCATGGTAGAGGCCGTTCTTTCAGGCCCGCTCAGTCGGCCCGTCCCGAGTATCGTGGGGCATCTTCAGGCCGTGGTTATCATGGTTCTCAACAGGGTCAGCCTTCACTTAGCGCCCTTCCAGCTCAGAGTTCATCTCGTGCCCTGTCTGTTCAGGGTTCTTCCATGCCGAGTGGATCAGCTAGTCACTCCGATGCGAGGGGTTCCATTCAGTCCCATTCCCAGCACCTGGGAGTTGTTTTGAGTGTGGAGAGTTTGGAGATATGTGGAGGCAATGTCCTCGTTGTGCTGCTAGTTAATCACAGCAGAGGGGTCAGCCCTCGTCTTTTGCTCCAGTTACTTCAGCACCCGCCCATCCAGTTAGGGGTGGAGGTCAGGCAGCCAGAGGTCGCCCCAGAGGTGGAGGTTGATTAGGCGGTGGCCAGGCCCATTTTTATGCTATTCCAGGCAGGACCGATGCTATTGCTTCCGATACTGTCATTACAGGTATTATTTCAGTCTTTCACAAAGATGCCTCTGTCTTATTTGATCCCGGTTCCACCTATTCTTATGTGTCCTCATATTTTGCTCATCATTTGGGTACGTCCCGAGGGTGTCTTGCTTTACTTGTCCACGTATCTACCCCGGTGGGCGATACTATTGTTGTAGACCATGTGTACCGGTCATGTGTTGTGACTATTGGAGGTCTGGAGACCCGAGTTGATCTATTGCTATTGAGCATGGTGGACTTTAATGTTAGTTTGGGCATGGATTGGTTATCTCCGTGTCATGCTATTCTAGACTGTCATTCCAAGACAGTCACTTTGGCTATGACGGGTGTACCGAGGATCGAGTGGCGTGGTGTAACTGATTACTTTCCTAGTAAAGTGATTTCTTTCTTGAAGGCCTAGAGTATGGTTGGGAAGGGTTGTCTTTCATATTTGACGTTTGTGAGGGATGTTGGAGCTGAGACTCCTAGCATTAATTCTGTTCCAGTTGTGAGGGAGTTTCCCGATGTATTTCCTGCAGACCTGTCGGGCATGTTACCAGACAGGGATATTGATTTTGGTATTGACCTGGTGCCGGGCACTCAGCCCATTTCCATTCTGCCATATCGTATGACACCAGCAGAGTTGAAAGAGTTGAAGGATCAACTTTAGGAACTCCTAGATAAGGGGTTCATTCGGCCTAGTGTGTCACCGTGGGGTGCGCCGGTTCTGCTCGTGAAGAAGAAGGATGGCACAATGAGATTGTGCATTGATTACAGACAATTGAACAAAGTAACAGTGAAGAACAAGTATCCCTTGCCTCGTATTGATGATTTATTCGACCAGCTTCAGGGAGCGAGGGTGTTCTTCAAGATTGATCTCCGTTCGGGCTATCACCAGTTAAAGATCAGGGACTCAGATATTCCTAAGACTATTTTCAGGACAAGATATGGTCATTATGAGTTTCTCGTCATGTCTTTCGGGCTGACCAATGCCCCAGCAGCGTTCATGCATTTGATGAACAGTGTATTTCGTCCTTATTTGGATTTGTTCGTTATCGTATTCATTGATGATATTCTGGTGTACTCGCATAGTCAAGAGGAGCATGCGGAGCATTTGCGAGTGGTATTGCAGAGATTGAGAGAGGAGAAGCTTTATGCGAAGTTCTCCAAGTGTGAGTTTTGGCTTAGTTCAGTATCTTTCTTGGGACACGTGGTGTCTAGCGAGGGTATTCAAGTTGATCCAAAGAAGATAGAGACGGTTCAGAGTTGGCCGAGACCGTCCTCAGCCACAGAGATTCGCAGCTTCCTTGGTTTGGCAGGTTATTATCGCCGGTTTGTTCAGGGTTTTTCATCTATTGCCTCGCCCTTGACCAAGTTGACACAGAAGGGTGCTCCATTTGTATGGTCAAACGAGTGCGAGGAGAGCTTTCAAAAGCTCAAGATAGGTTTGACTACAGCTCCAGTATTGGTTTTTCCATCAGCTTTAGGTTCTTACACAGTGTATTGTGATGCTTTGAGAGTTGCGATTGGTTGTGTATTGATGCAGGAGGGTAGGGTGATTGCTTATGCTTCTCGTTAGTTGAAGCCTAATGAGAAGAACTACCATGTTCACGATCTGGAGTTGGCTTCCATAGTTCATGCATTGAATATTTGGAGGCACTACTTGCATGGCGTATCTTGTGAGGGATTCACTGATCATCGCAGTCTTTAGCATTTGTTCAAGCAAAAGGACCTTAATTTGAGGCAGCGGAGTTGGCTAGAGTTGCTAAAGGATTATGATATTACTATTCTGTATCATCCAGGAAAGGCCAATGTAGTGGCCGATGCTTTGAGCCGAAAGGCAGTGAGTATGGGGAGTTTGGCGTATATTCCAGTTGGGGAGAGGCCCCTTGCAGTTGATGTTCAAGCTTTGGCCAATCGGTTTGTGAGATTAGACATTTCGGAGCCCATCCAGGTGTTGGCTTATGTGGTTTCTCGGTCTTTCTTATATGATCGCATCAAAGAGCGCCCGTATAATGATCCGCATTTGCTTGTCCTTAAGGATAGAGTCCAGCATGATGAAGCCAGAGATGTGACCATAGGTGATGATGGCGTGTTGAGGATGCAGGGCCGAATCTGTGTGCCCAATGTGGATGGGCTTAGGGAGTTGATTCTGGAGGAGGCCCATAGCTCGTGGTACTCTATTCATCCGGGTGCCGCCAAGAAGTATCAGGACTTGAGGCAGCACTATTGGTGGAGAAGAATGAAGAAGGATATTGTGGGGTATGTAGCTCGGTGTCTCAATTGTCAGCAGGTGAAATATGAGCATCAGAGACCGGGTGGCTTGCTTCAGCAGATGGTTATTCCCGAGTGGAAGTGGGAGAGAGTCACTATGGATTTTGTGAGTGGTCTTCCTCAAACTTTGAAGAAGTTCGATGCCATTTGGGTGGTTGTGGATCGGCTGACCAAGTCCGCGCACTTCATTTCGGTGTGTACTACCTATTTTTCGGAGCGGATGGAAGGGATATTTATCCGGGAGATTGTTCGATTGCATGGTGTGCCAGTGTCTATTATTTTAGATAGAGGTACTCAGTTTACTTCTCAGTTTTGGAGGACTTTTCAGCGAGAGTTGGGTACTCAGGTGGAGTTGAGCACAGCATTTCATCCACAGACGGACGGGCAGTCCAAGCGTACTATTTAGATATTAGAGGACATGTTGCGTGCTTGTGTTATTGATTTCGGAGGTTCTTGGGATGAGTTTTTGCCGCTTGTAGAGTTTGCCTACAACAACAGTTATCAGTCCAGTATTCAGATGGCCCTGTATGAGGCGTTGTATGGGAGACGGTGTAGATCTCCAGTTGGTTGGTTTGAGCCCGGCGAGGCAAGGTTATTGGGGACATATTTGGTTTAGGATGCCTTAGAGAAGGTGAAGTTGATTCAGGAGAGACTTCGTACAGCACAGTCGCGTCAGAAGAGTTATGCAGACCGGAAGGTTTGAGATGTATCTTACATGGTTGGCGAGAAGGTCTTGCTGAAGGTTTCGCCCATGAAGGGTGTTATGAGATTTGGAAAGAAAGGGAAGTTGAGTCCGCGATTCATTGGGCCTTTTGAGGTGCTTCGGAGGATTGGGAGGTGGCTTATATGCTTGCCTTGCCACCCAGATTATCGAGTGTGCATCCGATATTTCATGTTTCTATGCTCCGGAAGTATGTTGGGGACCCGTCCCATGTTTTAGATTTCAGCACGGTTCAGTTGGATGATGATTTGACCTATAATGTGGAGCCAGTGGCTATTTTGGGTCGTCAGATTCAGAAATTGAGATCAAAGGATATAGCTTCGGTGAAAGTGCAGTGGAGAGGTCAGCCCGTGGAGGAGGCTACCTGGGAGACCGAGCAGGAGATGCGGAGCAGATATCCTCACCTGTTTGAGGCTTCAGGTATGTTTCTTGACTCGCTCGAGGACGAGCGTTTGTTTAAGTTGGGGAGGATGTGACGACCCGACTCGTCATCTCATGAGTTACTTCTCCGTTTTCCCCATTTTCAGCTTCTTTATGCTTCATTATCTGTAATTGGTGTGATCGAGTCGATTTGGATTGGTTTTGGTAGGAAATGAGACACTTAGTCTCTTTAAGGAACGCTTAGTTTGGAAAGGTCAACCGGATGTTGACTTATGAGTTAGAGGGCTAGGATGTGATTTTCGGTGATTCGGTTAGCTTCGGGGGATGAATTGTGACTTAGGAGTGTAATCGGAAATGGTTTTGGAGGTCCGGTATAGAAATTAGCTTGTTTTGGCGAAGTTAGTATTTTGGCGATTTCCGGTTGGTAGGTGAGATTTTGATCCGAGGGTCAGAACGGAATTCCGAGAGTTGCAGTAGCTTCGTTAGGTGATTTGGGATGTGTGTGTAAACTTTCAGGTCGTTCAGAGGTGATTTGGTCGGGTTTTTGATCGAATGCGTGTTTCGGAAGTTTTAGAAGAACTTAGGCTTGAATTCGATGTGAATTGACGGTTTTGGTGTTGTTCGAGGTGATTTGATGATTGGAACAAGTTTGAATGATAATTTAAGATGCGTTGGTGTGTTTGGTTGAGGTCCCGGGGGCCTCGGGGTGGTTTCGGATGGCTAACGGGAAGAGTTTGGACTTGTGTTGTTGCAGATTTTCTGGTGCTTCAGGTATTTTCACACCTGTGGTTTGGGGACCGCAGGTGCGGTGTCGCAGATACGGGTTGGGGGTCGCAGAAGCGGAAAAGGAAAGGATTGGTTGGGACCGCAGATGCGGATAGGGAGCCGCAGATGCGGCCAGGCGGGACTTAATGAGGTTCCGCAGATGCAGAGTATCAACCGCAGAAGCGGTACCAAAGAAGCGGCTATTTGACTGCAGATGCGGTTATAGTTGGGCAGAAGGTATTTAAGTTCTTCTTCGTGAATTTCGAAGGGTTTCTCATTTCTAACTTCGAACTTGGAGAATTTTGGGCGATTTTGAAGAGGTATTTCAAGGAGCTTCGATAAGGTAAGGATTTTTGGACCTAAAACACAATCCTATGGCGTTATTACATGAATTAAGACTGGAAATTTAAGAAAATCATGGACTAAAAATGGAGGTTAGGGCTTGAACTTAAGAGAGCTAAGATTCGGGATTTGAGGGGTCAATTGAACTCCGATTCGTGATTTTTATATGTATGAACTCGTGGCGAGATAAGGAATCTAATGATGTAAAAAATTCTGAGTTTCGAGAAGTGGGCCTAGGGCTCGGATTTTGCCAATTTCGGGATTTTTAATATTTTTCGATTGTTTTCGATTGGGTATTGTTCCCTTAGCCTATTGTGACATATTCATTGTGGTTTTGGTCAGATTCGACGCACGAGGAGGCCGATTTGAGAGGCAAGGGCATAGCAAGCTAGAGTTTTGGCCGGCTTAAGGTGAGTAATAATTGTAAATAATGTCCTGAGGGTTTGAAATATCGGATTGCACAACGTAGTTCTATATTGAGGTGATACACGCGCTTAATGGCGGGCACGGGGTCATTTACTATTGGGGATGGTGACTTGGTCCATCTAGATTGATGTTTTTACCGTGTATTTGACTGAGACTTAATTGTTATTATCATGACTTGGGCTTATTGCCATATTTGGGCTTCATACCGACTATTTGAATCCTTCGTGGACTTTTATCACAGTTTCCTCACTATTTTGACATACTACTTGAACTCAGTCCTATTGATTTACACTGCTTTACAAACTCAGCCACTTTTACTTGAATTTGAGACTTAAATGATCTTTCAAAATGTTGTTTGGGCTGAGTACTACTGTTTTACTTATGCCCAAGGAGCTTGTGATGATTTCTGGACTGAGTGAGGCCGAGGGCCATATGTGAGGACATGCTGTGTGATATGAGATACTTTCTATGCCACGAGATAGCTTGAGTGATGTGAGGCCGAGTGATGTTGCCACGAGGTGGCTTGATATAGCGCTTGGGCTATAAGGGGCCCCTCTAGAGTCTGCACACCCACAGTGAGCGCGGGTACCCATATGATTGAGAGTGAGCCCGAGGGGTTGATACTATGCTGAGTGACTGATAGTGAGCCCGAGGGGCTGATACTATTCTGAGAAAGTTACATTGTGCCCGAGGGGTGGATTTCTACTTGTTATTTAAATGTCAAATTACCTGTTTTACTTGGTTTTAAGGGATTCATACTGATTTCTCACTGTTTCACTGCCTTAAATGATTTTTACTGCTTTAATATAGAATTAGTTTGTGCCTTTACGTGTTTCATGCTTTCAGTCATTATTTATAATTATTACTCAACTGGGTCGGAGTACTCACATTACTCCTTGCACCGTGTGTGCAGACTCAGGCATAGCCGAGTCCGCACCTGAGCACTGATTCCTTCCATACTAGGCCGCGATTTGGAGTTACGAGGTAGTTGTTGACGTCCGCAGCCCCTTGTCTCCCCTATCCTCTATCATTTATGTTTTCTTCAGACTATTGTATCGGATTCCATACTTTGTAGACTTAGAGCAGATTCTGTAGTAGCTCATGACTTGTGGCACCCCGGTTTGGGCTGTGTCGGGATGGTTTCCCTTTTGTTATTATTGTTGTTTTCGCAATTATGGCTATATTAATCATGTTTTAGACTTGTTTATGTTAATTAATTGTTTAAAGAGGTGTTTCATTTGTTTTGGCTGGACTTGTCTTCACGAGAGGCGCCATCACGACCGGGTTCGGGAATTGGGTCGTGACATATTCATAAGTGAGGAATCAAGCTTGTTAAAATTGACCTTTGTGTATATATAGGGTAAGGGCTAAGGAGTTTTCAGCTTTTGTTATGATAAATATCACATTATGTTGGATGTCTACTCTTCTTCCATGATTTTCATCTCAAATGTTTAATGACATATTCAATGACATATTTTGTATGTTCAATGACATATTCCATGACATATTTTCTTCACCTTTTATGCCTATATAAAGGCCTTGTAATAGATAGAAAAATACACACAATTGAAGAAGAAATAAGAATCTCTCTTCCTCTCTTTCTCTCTATATCTCTTAGTTTGTTTTTGCTTGTTTATATTGTTATTTTGGGTTATATTTTATAACATATTATCAGCACGAGGCTCTACCATCTCAAGAAGATCTTTGAGAAAATTAAGGTATAATTTTTCTCAAATTTGTATTTTTTCTAATTATGTCTGATATTATGAAAAGAAAGTTCGTTGCCCTTGAAATTTCGGGCAAGAACTATATGACATGGGTATTGGATGCTGAAATCCATTTAAATGCAATGGGTCTTGGAGACGCCATTAAAGATAAAGATAAGGCATCTACCCAAGACTGTGCTAAGGCTTTGATTTTCTTGCGACATCACCTTAATGAAGGGTTAAAAATTGAATATCTCACAGTGAAAGATCCACTTGTTTTGTGGAATGGTTTAAAGGAAAGATATGACAACTTAATGTTGGTCACTCTTCCACAAGCACGATATGATTGGGCTCATCGTAGGCTCCAAGACTTTAAGTCTGTTTCTGAATATAATTCTGCTATGTTTAGAATTACTTCTAAATTGAAACTCTGTGGAGATAATATCAGTAACTATGATATGCTTGGAAAAATGTTTACAACGTTTCATGCATCCAATATGGTCTTGCAACAGCAGTACCGAGAGAAAGGCTACACAAAGTACTCTCAGTTGATTTCTCTTCTACTTGTGGTTGAACGAAACAATGAATTGCTTATGAGAAATCACGAAAATCGACCCACTGGGTCTACACCATTGCCTAAAGAGGATGAGGTGTATTCCCATTATGCTAATCGTGGAAAAGGTCGTGGCCATATTCGTGGTCGTGGCCATGGCCATATCCAAGGAAGAAATTTTTCTGGTGTTAATCATCATCCTACAAAAAAATAACTTCCAAAAATGGAAAAGGAAAGATGAGAAGCGAAACGCAAAGGATTCAGAAACTAAATGCTATCGTTGCGGTGGAAAAGGGCATTGGGCAAAAATTTGTCGCATACCAAAATATTTGGTTGAGCTTTATCAAGCATTTCTGAAGAATAAAGGTCCTGAAGCCAATCTTGTCTATGACAATAAATTTGACATCACCCACTTGGATGTGGCAGATTGTTTTGATCACCCTCATGAAAAAATAAATCACTTGATCGGTGATGGATCTGTGGTTAGAGATGATTAAGCAATTTAATTTTTATGCTTTCCTATTCGTAGTATGTAATGAATAAACATCTCGTAATTTTTATTGCACTTTATAACTCTTCTTATGTAGTTCTTAAGAATATTTTTATTTCCGAATTTTTATAAATTTCACAAACAAGGAGTAATATTCTATTAATTAGTATTCTAGTCTCATTAATCTTTTAACGATTTTAACTTTCCTTTACGTTGCTTTAATTCTCTTTAAGAAAAGATTTACAAGCACCCTGGAACAACTTTTGTTACTTCACCTTCAATTGTTTTTTTTGTAATGAGTATGTTCTTTTCTTACACAGATCAATTATTTTTCATACAATGTGCAGGAAAATGCAAATAATTTATACATGTAAATAAATTTGTTGTAGTTGTATTAGTTATATGTATACTTGTATTATTGTTTTTGCATAATTATTTGAATAATAATTAGAATTTGCCAGAAAATGCATTAAAGGCTGCTATTGAATTATTAGTTTAACTTTATTTCTTTTTCATTTTTCTCTAAAAATACTAATATTTATTCATATACTTATTTTGTATGTCTAACTATGGGAAGCAAATATGGATATCTTTCAAAGCAAACTTGGATCAAAGTTCAATTGTAAAAGTATTTGCTTAACTGATTCATGTACGACACATACAATATTCAAAGAGAAGAAATATTCTCTCATTTAAGTATGTGTAAGGCAGATATTACTATAATTTCTGGTAGTAGTAATCTAATTGAAGGCTCTGGAAGAGCTACTATAACTCTCCCTAAGGGAACAATAATTATCATAGAGAATGCAATGTTCTCCTCCAAGTTCAAGAGGAACTTGTTGAGTTTTAAAGATATCCGCAGAAATGGATTTCATATTGAGACAATAGATGAGAATAATATGGAATATCTCATCGTTATCAAGAATGTCTCTGGCCAGAAAAGAGTTATTGAGAAGTTCCCATCTTTATCTTGTGGACTGTATTGGACAAAAATTAGTGCAATAGAGGTGCATTCTACCTTAAACCAAAAGGTTACTACTTCCAATATTTTTGTACTTTGGCATGATCGATTGGGCCATCTTGGATCAATTATGATGAGACGAATCATAGAAAACTCAAATGGGCATCCATTAAAGAATTTGAAAATTCTTTTAAATAATGAATTTTCTTGCACTTCTTGTTATCAAAGCAAGTTAATTATAAGACCATCACCAACAAAGGTTGGGATTGAGTCCCCTGCATTTTTAGAACGTATACAAGGGGACATTTATGGACCTATTCACCCACCTAGTGGGTCGTTTAGATATTTTATGATCTTAATAGATGCATCTTCTAGATAGTCTCATGTATGCCTATTGTCATCTCGCAGCCTCGCATTTGCAAAATTAATGGCACAAATAATCCGATTACGAGCACAATTTTCCGATAATCCAATTAAATCTATTAGACTTGATAATGCTGCTGAGTTTTCATCCCAAGCATTTAATAATTATTGCTTATCAATTGGGATAGAAGTGGAACATCTTGTAGCTCATGTTCACACTCAAAATGGCCTTGCAGAGTCTTTAATTTAACATCTGCAATTGATAGCAAGACCGTTACTCATGAAAACGAAGTCTCCCACATCTGTTTGGGGTCACGCTATGCATGCAGCAATGCTAGTTCGTCTCAGACCGACAAATTATCCCAAATATTCCCCGTTGCAATTAGTTTTGGGTCATGAACCTAATATATCTCATCTAAGAAATTTTGAAAGCATTGTATATGTGCCTATAGCACCCCCATATCACACCAAGATGGGTCCCCAAAGAAGGTTAGGAATATATGTTGGGTTTGAATCGCCCTCTTTATTCGCTACCTTAAAACATTAATGGGAGATTTGTTCACTGCTCGTTTTGCAGATTGTCAATTAGATGAGGCATTTTCCCAAAATTAGAGGGAGAATTTAGTGAAACCAAATATGAAATTTTGTGGAAAAATACATCATTGTCTCATCTTGATCCACGTGCCTCTATTTGTGACACAGAAGGGCAAAAGATTATCCATTTGCAGAAAATAGTAAATCAAATGCCAGATGCATTTACGGTCTAAAAAGGATAACAAAATCACATATCCCTGCAGAGAATGTTCCAATCCGTATCGATGTCCCTATTGGACAATCTTCTAATGTCATAGCTAATGAGTCAAAAGCACGCCTAAAACGTGGCAGACTATTAGGTTCTAAGGATCGAAATCCTAGAAAAAGGAAAACAAATGATCAATATGACACTACGAAAGAGTCTCATAAAGAAATTCACAATTTAACCAATCCTGAGATTCATAAGGAAATCAATGAGCCTGAGACTCAAGAAAATAAGGAACTATCAATAAATCCAATCGATGTTGAGACAAATTTGAATCGAGTGGATATAGTGGTGGATTACATCTTTGCATATAATGTTGCATCTAGCATTGTGCAAGAAAGTGAGGATCTTGAACCTCAATCTGTTGGAGAATGTCGGCAAAGACTTGATTGGCCAAAACGGCAAGAAGCAATCCAATTAGAGTTAAGTTCACTTGCAAAACGTGAAGTTTTTGGGCCTATAGTCCAAACACCTAATGGTGTTAAGCCTATTGGCTATAAATGGGTCTTTGTACGCAAAAGGAATGAGAAAAATGAGGTACAAATATATAAGGCACGCCTTGTTGCACAAGGATTTTCACAAAGGCCTGGTGTCGATTATGAAGAGACATATTCTCCTGTTATGAATGCTATAATATTCCGTTATCTCATTAGTTTTGTTGTCCATGAAAAGCTTGGCATGCATTTAATGGATGCAGTTACAGCCTACCTTTACGGCTCACTTGATAATGAGATATACATGAAAATTCCCAAGGGATTTAAAATGCCTAACACATAGTATTCAAAGTCCCGGGAAATATTTTCAATCAAATTGCGAAGATCTTTGTATGGTCTAAAGCAATCAGGAAGAATGTGGTATAACCGCCTTAGTGAGTATTTATAAAAGGAAAGTTATATAAATGATGCCATTTGTCCATGTGTTTTTATAAAGAAAATAACATCGGAATTTATTGTACTTGCCATATATGTCGATGACATAAACCTTATTGGAACTCCTACAGAACTCCAAAAGGCAATTGATTATTTAAAGAAGGAATTCGAGATGAAAGATCTCGAAAAGACAAAATTATGTGTCGGTTTGCAAATTGAACATTTGACAAATGGGATTTTGTTCATCAATCTGCCTACATAAAAAAGGTATTGAAACGATTTTACATGGATGGAGCACATCCATTAAGTACTCCGATGATTGTTCGATCACTTGATGTGAATAAGGACCCGTTTCGACCTCAAGAAAAGAATGAAGAGCTTCTTGGTCCTGAAGTACCATATCTTAGTGCAATTGGTGCACTAATGTATCTTGCTAACACTATAAGGCCTGACATAACTTTTTTGGTTAATGTTATAGCAAGATATAGCTCTACTTCTACAAGGAGACACTGGAATGGGATCAAACACATATTGCGATATCTAAAAAGGACTACCGATATGGGCTTATTTTATGGCAATGATTGCAATCTCGATCTTGTTGGTTATGCTGATGCTGGGTATTTATCTGACCCGCATAAGGCTCGATCTCAAACAGGTTATGTGTTTACATGTGGCGGCACTACCATATCTCGATCGACTAAGCAATCAATCGTGGCTACTTCTTCTAATCATGCTGAGATAATTGCTATTCATGAAGCAAGTCGAGAATATATTTGGTTGAGGTCTATAATACATTTTATCCGAGACAAATGTGGTTTGAAGTGTGACAAACTACCCACAATATTGTATGAAGACAATGCAGCATGCATAGCCCAATTGAAGGGAGGATTCATAAAAGGAGATAGGACAAAGCACATTTCACCAAAGTTATTTTTTACAATTGATCTTCAAAAGAATGGTGATATCAATGTGCAACAAATTCGTTCAAGCGATAATATGGCTGATTTGTTCACCAAATCTCTACCAACATCAACCTTCAAGAAACTGGTGTACAAAATTGGGATACGAAGGCTCAAGGATGTGAGTTGATGCTCTCATTAGGGGGAGTTAATACGCATTGTACTGTTTTTCCCTTACAAGGTTTGTCCCAATGGGTTTTCCTTGCAAGGTATTTAACGAGGCAACCAAAAGGCGTATTTCTAAACATGTGTACTCTTTTTCCTTCACTAGGATGTTTTTCCCATAGGGTTTTTTTCTAATAAGGTTTTAACGAGGCACATTATCTGTGGACATCTAAATGGGAGTGTTATGATAAATATCACATTATGTTGGATGTCTGCTATTCTTCCATGATCTTCATCTCAAATGTTTAATGACATATTCAATGACATATTTTGTATGTTCAATGACATATTTTCTTCACTTTTTATGCATATATAAAGGCCTTGTAATAGATAGGAAAATAAACACAATTGAAGAAGAAATAAGAATCTCTCTTCCTCTCTTTCTCTCTATATCTCTTAGTTTGTTTTTGCTTGTTCTATATTGTTATTTTGGGTTATATTTTATAACAATTTTCATATTTTTCTTTGTTATGCCTATTAATAACGGTGACAAGTGGGCCAGTCCAAACGGTCCCGGTTCGAATGGTCTTTTTGTAGGAACTGGCCCGGGACCGGACTAACGAACTCATGGTCCCGGGCCGTGGGATAAATGGGCACAACGGATATTTTTTTAAAAAATGAAATAGAAATTAGAGACAAAAACATGTTAAAAAAATATCTAAGGCAATGCCTTAAAAAATTTATTAAAGAATTGTAACCTAAATTTTTTAATTCAAATTTGTCTAAAGGAGATATTCAAAGCAATGCCTTGTAATTTTTTTATTGCATTTAAAAAACATGTCAATATTTTTCTTAATCCCCCCCCCCCATGGAATGAGCACAACAAGGTGCTGATACCACCATTGAGAAGAAAAAGAAACTAATCAAGATGTGCCAAAATACAAGTTACATAATACATACTAATTTTTGTTCATACAAGTTGGTATCTCTTACAAACTTCATAAATCCATCAAGGTACAGAGGAATTTCCGTTGGTGGTGGCAGAAAAGTGGCTTAGTCATCGCCGCTTCCGGGCGAAGCAGCATCCTCCGCAAGTTCAGCTAACATTTCTTCATAAGTTTCGTCTTCCTCTGGTTGTGATTCAGCAAGTCCAAAATTTCTTCTTTCGAAAAGGATCTAATCTCTAAAAAGTACTGATTTTTCCAAGCTCTCCATCCTAGACGCTCTATCATCCCCAGTTAAAATCTTGCTTGACTAAAAGCTCTCTAAGCCACTATTGAAGCTTGAATAACCACTCTAGTCACTTGATTTTTTAATATAGACATTATCTTTCCATACTTCTCTTTCCTTTTACCTACCTCATAGTCTGACATACACAAAATTTTTACACAAACAATATCTGTCTATTTTGTCAATTCAAGTTGAGGGTTTCTACCATAAGTTGATATTATTACACAGAAATGATGTTTATTTATATTATTTTTAAGCGTCGGAACAAATAAGAAAGTATATTATTTACGAATATACACTTAATTTAATTTTTTTAGTGAGTCTTGTTTCATGACGATCCTTGATGAAAGCTGTCTCCACCATATTTACTAGTCTTGAATTTCCAACTTTTCTTTCTAGTTTAATTAACCCCACTAAACTATTCCTTATAAATACTTTAATTATTTAATCAAGGACGGATGCTTGTCTTTTTATATAATCTCCTTGATCATAATTCACACCACATTTTTATGCTGTCTAAATATATATATTACTCTTTTTTCCAAGTCTTACCTCCGCGTTAGACCATTTAAATATCCCTCAAAGTACCCCTATATCATTTTCTGAGTTCTTTCCTTCCACCACTACACCAACTTGAAATCATTGCTTTAATTGGCTTCTACCAAAAAACCTTTCTTGTCTATTTATTTGCAGCAAAACCCTATTCATTTCTTGGGGAAAATTAAAATCATGGGTGAAATAATTAGTTATCACATAGTTGGAAGAAGATGCCATGGAATGAGAGGTATTAAGCTAAATCCAAGAAAATTCTCAGTACAGCGGCTACGAGTAAAGTTCTTGTATTTGTTCAGAATTTTCAGCAGATCCTTGCGATCATCTTTTGGTAACATTCTTCGTTTATTGAAGAGAAATAATAATTCTAGAAATTTGGTGAGGAAAAAGGCAGATTATGCTATGTATGGAGGAAAAACTGATTATAGGTTGAAGTCTTTTGCACGTTCAAATTCATTCTATACTGAAGCTATAGCAGATTGCTTGGACTTTATCAAGAGGAATTCTCTTTCATTAGAGGAAAAGCCAGTTCTTGGCCGTGAAAGTTAAAAGGTTGATAAGAGAAAGTCGGATGCGCGCAAACTGATTCACGCTAATTAAGTTTCTTTTTGTAGAAATTAGCTGGAGGAGTATATTTCCACGTTCTCTACAATTGTTTTCTTTATTTTCTCGCTATTCTTTCATCTTGGATTTTGGTTGTTTCATCATATGATACCTTAGCATTAGTTCGGGGCGGCCCAAGAAGATTGGTGGCCTAACGCCAATTTTTAATCCGGAGAAAAACTTATCTACTATTCCCTTCGTTCTTGGCCACGGAGTTTAAGAAAAAAATGAAGACTTTTGAAATTTTATGGTCCTAAACAAGTCCAAATGGGGCTCAGAGTATTTGTATGGTTATAAAAGCTTCTCATTAAGGGTAGAGTTGTAACTTTAAGCTAAATTGTTACCAAATTTAGAAAGGGTTTATTCTTTTTGGAACGGACCAAAAAGGAAATAGATTCACATAAACTGGATATTTTTTATGGAAGTCTATTTTTCTATCTTTTTAAGATCACTACAACAAATATGATATTTCGCAACGAAATTATTAGCCACGACATAAAAATTCGTCACTAATTGTTTACTTTTCGTGACAAAAATTATAATTCATCTTTAAATACATAAATCGCATACTTTTAGTGACGAAACATAAAATTTCGTAGCAAAGTATTGTCCACTAAAGTTTCCCACCAAAAAATAATTTGCCGCCATTTATTGAGTAATATTAGCCACAAAATTGAAGTTATCGGTGACAAATAAGTTTGTCACTAATGATGTACCTAATCAGAGACGAACCATTGTTTGTCATAAAATTAGTTAAATTTTGGATACGACAAATTTTCGTCACAAAAAATATGTGGTTACAATAGCGACAAATTACAATTTGTAGTTAAATATTGTAAATTTCAGCCATAAAATTTTAATTTAATTGTGACATTACTTTTTGTCACTGATAATGCAAACAATTAGTGACAATTATTTTATTATCTCTATTTAACCTAAAATTTAGTCACAACGAATTTTTTCATATAATATATAATTTTTAATTTTTTGCGACTTAATTTTATAGTTGAATCGTGTCATTATTGGCTACAAAATAATTTGTAGTTAAAAAATAGAAAATCATATTTAAATTTAACTATGAATTTGAAGTTTTGTTCATGCAAAATACATAAGACTAATTGAACTAGTGAGTGAAACAACCATTATTGAAAAATTATTGAGCGATGAATCCCCAATTTTACTTATATTAGAAATTGTATGAATGTATTTTTTCTACTTTGAGCACATGAATTCAATTTCTTATTGGAAAAACTTTTAGTTTTATTTAATTCCATATTGAAGCAAACCATTTTCTTTGGTTATTATATTAAATTTATACCGTAAAATTAAATCTACATTTCAAAATTAGTGTACCTCTTTAATTTAATTTCGTCTTACTTAATGTCACGATCCGGATTTCCCATCCTCGGGAGTTGTGATGGCGCCTACTAATGAGAGCTAGGCAAGCCAATCCTTAACTGCTTACATCGTTAACAATTACTTCTTTTAACAATTATCGGCGATAGTATGAAAGCAATGGAATTAAATAAATATGCGGAAGACTTAATTTTTAGAAAACTGAACAATATTGCGAGAATCAACATATGCCTCTACCCAAGAACTGGTGTCACATTACTCACGAACTTCTAAGAGTGCTAAATACAACCGTTTGAAAGAAAATATAAAGTGTTTGTCTCGAATATATGAGATAACAGACGGAAATAAAAGATAGAGGAGACGTCGGGCCTGCGAACGCCTGCAAGGCTACCTCAGTCTCTCACTGGACTGAAGGCTGGCTCCCACGCTACTGGTGTTGTCCAAAACCTGGATCTGTGCAAAAGAGCACAAAGCGTAGTATCAGCACAGCCGGCGCCATGTGCTGGTAAGTGTCTGGCCTAACCCCGGCGAGGTAGTAACGAGGCTAGGACAAGACTCCAGATAAACCTGTACAGTTATATAATATATGGCGGGAAAGTAAACAAGTAATAAGCAGTTAAAGCTGGGGAAGGGGAACATGTTTTGGGGGATAGCAGTTAAAAGAAATAACATAGAATAATAAGGAAGCTAGCACTATAACTTCTATCACAAATGAAGAAAATAAAGGAAACTTTCACTTTCAGTTTCCTCTTGTTGCAGGCGTGCAATCCGATCCCATTTCTCATATCTCGTGGTTGGCGTACCAGCTGCTCCCATTTCATTCTATCTCATGGTAGGCGTACCACCCGCTCCCATTTCATTATATCTTATGGTAGGCGTACCACCCGCTCCCATTTCATAATATCTCGTGGTAGGCGTACCACCCGCTCCCATTTCATCAATCTTGTGGTAGGTGTACCACCCGCTCCCATTTCATTCTATCTCGTGGTAGGCGTACCGCCCGCTCCCATTTCATTATATCTTGTGGTAGGCGTACCACCCGTTCCCATTTCATAATATCTTGTGGTAGGCATACCACCCGCTCCCATTTCATCAATCTTGTGGTAGGCATAGCACCCGCTCCCATTTCATTTCATCACACAATCACAGGAAATCCCGGCAAGGGAACATAAGTAATATAATAACTTCCCGGCAAGGGAACAAGGATATCGAAATAGTCATTCCGGCAAGGGAGAATCAGCTATAACTAATATCACTTTGCTAGTACTCAGTTCAATTATTGGAAATACTTAATCAAAGAGGATCGTTAATTAAAGAATACAAGGTGTCATTCAAAAACACAACAACTTTCAAGTTAAGACCCACGGTCATGCTTGACACCAACGTATAGATACTCGTCACCATACCTACATGTCGTACTCAACAAGAAGTAAGTAGCAAATATGACTCAACTCATAATCCCTCAAGTTAGGGTTAAACCAAACACTTACTTCGATGCCTTGAACACCACTCAAGTCTCAATTATAGCTTTACCTCTTGATTCCACCACCAATCCGCTCGTATCAAGTCATAAGTTACTTAATCACATTAATAAATACTAAATGAATCAACCCCAATGCATGAAAATGAGTTTTCCAAAGTTTTACCCAAAAGTCAAAATTCAACCCTGGGCCCGCTTGGTCCAAACCCGAAACTCGGACCAAAACCCGATTACCCATTCACCCCCGAGCCCGGATATATGATTGATTTTGGAATCCGACCTCAAATTGAGGTCCAAATCCCTAATTTTAGAAAAACCTAGGTTCTACCAACATCACCCAATTTCCCCATGAAAATCTTTGATTTGAAGTTGAAATAATGTTAAAAGATGTTAAGAAGTGAAGAAAATAAGTTAGAAATCACTTACCAATCATTTCGGAGAAGAAAAGTTGTTTGAAAAATCGCCTCTTATGTTTTGGGGTTTTGAAAAGTGTAAAATAACTTAAATTCACGTGTATTTATACCCCTCTGAAGTTTCCACCGCGGACCACGCAGGCTCCCTGAAGACCTGCGGATCATTCCCCTGTGCGAACCGCACAAAGCCGACCGTGGCACACAGCACCCACCGCGGACCGCTCAAGGCGACCGCGGCCGCACGTGATTGCTCGCGGACCACGCAAGAGGGTTCAGAGACCTGTCAAAATTCCTGAACCTACAACATCTGATCTTCTAAAGCCTAAGGCATCCCGGAACCTACTAGAAACTCACCCGAGCCCTCGAAACTCTAAACCAAGCATGCACACTACCTCAAAAACACCTTACGAACATATTCGTGTGATCACATCACCAATATAACATCATGAACATCGAATTGAGCCTCAAGATCCATGAAATTTCTCAGATTTCCTTTTAAACATCAATTTTCCCAATTTGGGTCCGGATCACGTCAAACGACGTCCGTTTTTTACCAAACTTTGCAGGAGTGATTCAAAACATATATAAGACTCGTATCGGGCGCCGAAACCAAAATACGGGCCCGATACCGTTGCTTTCTAATCAGATTTCATTTTCATTTTCCTTAAACATTTTTAGAGAACAATTTCACTTAAAAATTCATAACTCGGGCTGGGGACCTCGGAATTCGATTCCGGGCATACTCCCGAGTCCCATATTTTCCTACGGACCCTTCGGGATCGTCAAATCACGGGTCTAGATCCGTTTACCTAAAATGTTGACCGAAGTCAAATTAATTCATTTCGAGGTAAAAATTTAGCAATGTTCACAAGATTTCACATTTAAGCTTTTCGGCTATGCGCCCGGACTGCGCACACAAATCGAGGTGACTCTAAATGAGGTTTTTAGGGCCTCGGAGACATAGATTTCAATTAGAAATAGGTGATGACCCTTTTGGATCGTCACATTCTCCACTTCTAAATAATCGTTCGTCCTCGAACGGACAGAAGAAGGAAGTACCTGAGTCGGGGAAAAGATGAGGATACCGGTCCCGCATATCGGACTCAGACTCCCAGGTCGATGCCTCAGGGGGCTGACCTCTCCACTGAACATGAACCAAAGGAAAACTCTTCGACCTCAGCTGGCGAACCTGTCGGTCTAGAATAGCCACCGACTCCTCCTCATATGACAAATCCTTCTCCAACTGGACAGTGCTGAAATCTAAAACGTGGGATGGATCGTCGTGATATTTCCGAAGCATGGACACATGAAACACTGGATGCACGGCTGATAAGATAGGCAGCAATGCAAGTCTATAAGCCATCTCTCCCATTCGATCAAGGATCTCAAATGGACCAATGAACCTAGGGCTAAACTTGCCCTTCTTCCCAAATCTCATCACGCCCTTCATAGGCGACACTCGGAGCAACACCCGCTCACCAACCATAAAAGCCACGTCTCAAACCTTATGATATGCATAGCTCTTTTGCCTGGACTGAGCTGTACGAAGCCTATCCTGAATGATCCTGACCTTGTCCAAGGCCTCCTAAACCAAATCTGTACCCAACCACCGAGCCTCTCCCGGCTCAAACCATCCAACCGGAGATCGACACCGCCTACCATATAAAGCCTCATAAGGAGCCATCTGGATACTCGACTGGTAGTTGTTGTTGTAGGCAAACTCTGCTAAAGACATGAACTGATCCCACGAACCTCCAAAGTCAATAACACAAGCTCAGAGCATATCCTCCAATATATGAATAGTCCGCTCGGACTGTCCATCCGTCTGAGAATGAAATGTTGTACTCAACTCAACCTGGGTGTCTAACCCTCGCTGAACTGCTCTCCAGAAACGCGAGGTGAACTACGTACCTCGGTCCGAAATGATAGATATCGGCACACCATGAAGACGAATAATCTCTCGGATATAGATCTCAGCTAACCTCTCGGACGAATAGGAGACTGCCACAGGAATGAAATGCGCTGACTTGGTCAGCCTATCAACAATGACCCAAACTGCATCGAACTTCTTCTAGGTCAACGGAAGTCCAGTAACAAAGTCCATAGTGAACTCTCCCACTTCCACTCGGGAAGCTCAATCCTCTGAAATAAACCATCAGGCCTCTGATGCTCATACTTAACCTGTTGACAATTCAAACACCGAGCGACATAGGCACCGATATCCTTCTTCATTCTCTGCCACCAATAATGCTGCCGCAAATCCTCATACATCTTTGCGGCGCCCGGATGGATAGAGTACCGGGAACTATAGGCCTCCTATAAAACCAACTCTCGAAGCTCATCCACATTAGGCACAAAAACTCGACCCTGCAATCTCAGAACTCCATCATCACCTAAGGTAACCTTCTTAGTACCCCCACACTACGCCGTGTCTCTAAGGACATACAAATTGGGATCATCAAACTGCCGATCACGGATACGCTCCAATAACGAAGAACGAGCAACCGTGCAGGCTAATACTCGACTAGGCTCAGAAATATCCAACCTCACAAATCGATTGGCTAAAGCCTGAACATCCAAAGCAAGCGGCCTCTCACCGACTGGAATATAAGCAAGACTGCCCATATTGGCTGACTTACTACTCAAAGCATCGGCCACCACGTTGGCCTTTCCCAGGTGATATAGGATAGTGATGTCATAATCTTTCAACAACTCCAACCACCTTCTCTGCCTCAAATTCAACTCTTTTTGCTTGAACAAATACTGAAGACTCTTATGATCCATGAACACCTCACATGCCACGCCATACAGGTAATGCCTCCAAATCTTCAATGCGTGAACAATGGCTGCCAACTCCAAATCATGCACTGGATAGTTCTTCTCATGAACCTTCAACTGCCTCGAAGCATAGGCAATGACCTTGCCATCCTGCATCAACACTGCTCCAAGTCCAATGCGAGATGTATTACAATAAACGGTGTAAGGCCCTGAACCTATGGGCAAAACTAACACCAATGTCGTAGTTAGGGCTGTCTTGAGCCTCTAAAGGCTCGCCTCACACTCATCCGACCATCTGAACTGGGCACCCTTCTAGGTCAACCTGGTCATCGGGGCTGCAACAGATGAGAACCCCTCCACGAACCGACGATAGTAGCCTGCCAATCCCAAGAAACTCTGAATCTCTGTAGCTGATGCTGGTCTAGGCCAGTTCTTGACTGCCTCAATCTTCTTTGGATCAACCTAAATACCCTCTACTGATACAACGTGACCCAGGATTTCCACTGAACTCAACCAGAACTCACACTTCGTGAACTTAGCATATACTGACTATCCTTCAAAGTCTGAAGAATCACTCTGAGGTGTTGCTCGTGCTCCTCCTGGGTGCAGGAATATATCAGGATATCATCAATAAAGACTATCACGAACAAGTCCAAATAAGGCCTGAATACTCGGTTCATCAACTCCATAAATGTTGTTGGGGCATTGGTCAACCCGAATGACATAACCAAGAACTCATAATACCCGTACCGAGTGCAGAAAGCTGTTTTAGGGACATCGGATGCCCTAATTCTCAACTGGTGGTAGCCAGATCTCAAGTCAATCTTTGAAAATACCTTGGAACCCTGAAGCTGATCGAACAAATCATCAATCATCGGCAGTGGATACTTATTCTTAATTGTAACCTTGTTCAATTGCCGATAATCAATGCACATTCTCATCGAACCATCCTTTTTCTTTACAAACAAAACTAGCGCACCCCAAGGCGAAATGATGGGTCTAATGAAACCCTTCTCAATCAAATCCTACAACTGTTTCTTTAACTCTTTGAACTCCGGCGGGGCCATACGATATGGCGGAATAGAAATGAGCTGAGTGCCCGGAGCCAGATCAATGCAGAAATCAATGTCCCGGTCGGGTGTCATCCCCAGCAGGTCTGAAAGGAAAACCTCAGGAAACTCACAAACCACGGGCATAGAATCAATACAGGGAACCTCAGCACTAGAGTCACGAACCATCTCAACTCTGTGGGCCACATTGGTCGCCTCCTAAAATGTAATCTCACTCCCGGCCTCCTTGGCCATCTGAAGATGAATCGGCTGAATAAGACCATTAATAAACCTCCTCACCCTCTCTCTCGGTGGGAAGTATGACAAGAGCATGGCGAGCTAGATCGATGAACCTGGTCTCATACTAAGTGACCATCATGGAACCCTACTGAAGGCGCTCAAACTGCCTCCGATAGGCTTCTCTCTACGTCACAGGGAGAAACTTCTCCAGAAACAACACTGAAAACTGCTCCCATGTCAAAGATGGTTATCCGGCTGGTCTCGCTAAGCAATAATCCCTCCACCAAGTCTTGGCGAATCCAGATAAGCGAAATGCAGCAAAATCGACCCCATTGGTCTCAACAATGCCCATGTTCTTGAGAACCTCGTGGCAGCTGTATAGGATATCCTGGGGATCCTCAGAAGGAGCTCCGCTGAAAGTAGTAGTGAAGAGCTTGGTAAATTTATCCAGTCTCCACAAAGCATCGGTGGACATAGCCGCTCCATCGCCGGTCTGAGCCACTATACCCGGCTGAACTGCCACTGCTGGCTGAACGACTGGAACCTGAATCTGGGGAGCTACCTGCTCCGGAGTGCGTGTAGCAGGAGTCTGAGCCCCTCCTCCAGCCTGAGAAGTGGCTGGTGCTACAGGAAGTAAACCTGCTCGGGTGACACTCTCCATAAGGCCCACCAATCGAACCAGAGCGTCCTAAAGAACTGGGGTAGCAATAAACCCCTCTAGCACCTGAGCTGGGTCCACCGGAACTATTGAGGCTAGAACCTTCTCCTCAAAATCAACCTGAGGCTCTGCCATTGGTGCCGCTGCTCGGGGCTGAGCTCTGCCCCTACCTCGGCCTCTAGCACGGCTTCGGCCTCGCCCTCTGCCCCTAGTGGGAGCTGCTGTAGGAGGCTCGGGCTGCTGAGCAGTAGATGAGGAAGCGCGTGTTCTCGCCATCTGCGAAGAACAGAGTAGAAGTTCAATTAGCATTTGAGGAACAAATCCGCACGACAAGAAAGAACAAAAGTAAAATTTTCCTAACTCGGTAGCCTCTGGAGGATAAATACAGATGTCTCTGTACCGATCCCTCAGACTCTACTAAGCTTGTCCGTGAGTTGTGAGACCTATGTAACCTAGAGCTCTTATACTAACTTGTCACGACCCGAATTTCCCACCATCAGGAGTCGTGATGGCGCCTACTAATGAGAGCTAGGCAAGCCAATCCTTAACTGCTTACATCGTTAACAATTACTTCTTTTAACAATTATCGGTGATAGTGTGAAAGCAATGGAACAAAATAAATATGCGGAAGACTTAAATTTAAAGGAAACTGAACAATAATGCAAGAATCAACATATGCCTCTAACCAAGAACTGGTGTCACATTACTCACGAACTTCTAAGAGTGCTAAATACAACCGTTTGAAAGAAAATATAAACTGTTTGTCTCGAATATATGAGATAACAGACAGAAATAAAAGATAGAGGAGACACCGGGCCTGCGAACGCTTGCAAGGCTACCTCAGTGTCTCACTGGACTGAAGGCTGGCTCCCGCGCTACTGCTACTGTCCAAAACCTGGATCTGTGCAAAAGAGCACAGAGTATAGTATCAACACATCCGACCCCATGTGCTGGTAAGTGTCTGGCCTAACCCCGACAAGGTAGTGACGAGGCTAGGACCAGACTCCAAATAAACTTGTACAGCTATATAATATATGGCGGGAAAGTAAACAAATAATAAGCAGTTAAAGCTGGGGAAGGGGAACATGCTTTGGGGGATAGCAGTTAAAAGAAATAACAGGGAATAATAAGAAAGCTAGCACTATAACTTCTATCACAAATGAAGAAAATAAAGGCAACTTTCACTTTCAGTTTCCTCTTGTTGCAGGCGTGCAACCCGATCCCATTTCTCATATCTCGTGGTTCGCGTACCACCCGCTCCCATTTCATTCTATCTCATGGTAGGCGTACCACCCGCTCCCATTTCATTATATCTTATGGTAGGCGTACCACCCGCTCCCATTTCATAATATCTCGTGGTAGGCGTACCACCCGCTCCCATTTCATCAATCTTGTGGTAGGCGTACCACCCGCTCCTATTTCATTCTATCTCGTGGTAGGCATACCACCCGCTCATATTTTATTATATCTTGTGGTAGGCATACCACCCGCTCCTATTTCATAATATCTTATGGTAGGCGTACCACCCGCTCTCATTTCATTAATCTTGTGGTAGGTGTACCACCCGCTCCCATTTCATTTCATCACACAATCACAAGAAATCCCGGCAAGGGAACATAAGTAATATAATAACTACCCGGCAAGGGAACAAGGATATCTAAATGGGAGAATCAACTATAACCAATCTCACTTTGCTAGTACTCAGTTCAATCAATGGAAATACTTAATCATAGAGGATCATTAATTAAAGTATACAAGGTGTCATTCAAAAGCACAACAACTTTCAAGTTAAGACCCACGGTCATGCTTGACACCAACGTATAGATACTCGTCACCATACCTATACGTCATACTCAACAAGAAGTAAGTAGCAAATATGACTCAACTCCTAAACCCTAAAGCTAGGGCTAAACCAAACACTTACCTTGATTCCTTGAACACCACTCAAGTCTCAATTATAGCTTTACCTCTTGATTCCACCACCAATCCGCTCGAATCTAGTCATAAGTTACTTAATCACATTAATAAATGCTAAATGAATCAACCCCAATGCATGAAAATGAGTTTTCCAAAGTTTTACCCAAAAGTCAAAATTCGACCCCGGGCCCGCTTGGTCCAAACTCAAAATTCAGACCAAAACCCGATTACCCATTCACCCCCGAGCCCGGATATATGATTGATTTTGGAATCCGACCTCAAATTGAGGTCCAAATCCCTAATTATAGAAAAACCTAGGTTCTACCCACATCACCCAATTTCCCCATGAAAATCTTTGATTTGAAGTTGAAATCATGTTAAAAGATGTTAAGAAGTGAAGAAAATAAGTTAGAAATCACTTACCAATCGTTTCGGAGAAGAAAAGTTGTTTGGGAAATCGCCTTTTATGTTTTGGGATTTTGAAAAGTGTAAAATAACTTAAATTCACGTGTATTTATACCCCTCTGAAGTTCCCACCGCAGACCACGAAAGAAGGACCGCGGTCGCGCAGGCTCCCTGAAGACCTGCGGATCATTGCCCCGTGCGGACCGCACCAAGCCGACCGCGGCCACACATCACCCACCGCGGACAGCTCAAGGCGACCGCGGCCGCGCTGACCCATCTGCGGCCGCACGTAATTGCTCGCGGACCGTGCAAGAGGGTTCAGAGACCTATCAAAATTCCTGAACCTGTAACATCTGATCTTCTAAAGCCTAAGGCATCCCGGAACCTGCTAGAAACCCACTCGAGCCCTCAAAACTCTAAACCAAGCATGCACACTACCTCAAAAACACCCTACGAATATATTTGTGTGATCACATCACCAATATAACATCATGAACATCGAATTGAGCCTCAAGATCCATGAAATTTCTCAGATTTCCTTTTAAACATCAATTTTCCCAATTTGGGTCCGGATCACGTCAAACGACGTCCGTTTTTTACCAAACTTTACAGGAGTGATTCAAAACATATATAAGACTCGTATCGGGCACCGAAACCAAAATACGGTCCTGATACCATTGCTTTCTAATCAGATTTCATTTCCATTTCCCCTAAATATTTTTAGAGAACAATTTCACTTAAAAATTCATAACTCGGGCTGGGGACCTCGAAATTCGATTCCGGGCATACGCCCGAGTCCCATATTTTCCTACGGACCTTCCAGGATTATCAAATCACGGGTCCGTTTACCTAAAATATTGACCGAAGTCAAATTTATTCATTTCGAGGTCAAAACTTAGCAATTTTCACAAGATTTTACATTTAATCTTTCCGGCTACGCGCCGGACTGCGCATACAAATCGAGGCAACTCTAAATGAAGTTTTCACGGCCTCGGAGACACAGATTTCAATTAGAAACAGGTTGTGACCCTTTTGGGTCGTCGCACTTAAACTTTAATATTAGAAGATGATTATCGTCTGTTGAGATAAAAACGGATAAAAATTTACATTTTTTAGAAAAAGTGGTATATATGTTTCCATCATTATTTTTACCAATTTGAAATTTATGGCATATAGAAAAAATTATAATTCCAATTAATATCTTTCTTTTTTATATTTACATTAGAGATTGATAGGTTCATCCTTTTAAATTTTATCATTGAACTCATTATGCTTTTAAAATCATAGGTTCAATTTTTTAAATAGTAATATTTTACGATTTGCATACATCTATACTCCGTGCTGAAAAGGATGGGATCAGTCAAAATTCATCGACTATATGCTACATCCTTCAATGTTACTAATTTTATTATACATATGTAATTTAATTATTTAAAGCTTTATGGTGATTAAATTTGAATATGAATTCAGACTTGTAAAACTTGAAAGAACAAACCAAAGGAAGAAATAAATAGAAATAAAAAAGTACCTAATTAAAACGCAAGAAGGGACACCCGACATTTTGGACACTTACGAGATCAAGCTCAAGAAAGAACGAAAAATAAATCAAGATTCGAGGAGTACGAGTCTAAAGTATCTGTTCGTTGAACTTAAAATTATTGTTCATGGCTAGATTCAAGATCAAGCTTAAAAACTCTCAAATTTATTTTTGTTTTTTTAAAAGAAGAATCAGTAGAACTATAAAGATCGTAATATTTAAAATATTTGGAATAAAATGCTACACTTCTTACAATATTTTCTAACCTTGATTATTTTCTTGGCATGAATTTAATGTATTCCCTTGAAAATTGAAATAACTATACAAAAATACAAATTTAATATAATCTTAATATTTAAAGGAAAGTCATTAAAGGAGAGAAGTTTTATGTATGAAAATTCTACCCGAAAATATTGGAGGGAATATAAAAAAAAGTTAAACTTTCAATTATTTCACCTTCCCTTCAATATTTTCGTGTAAAATTCTTCTCTCACTCATTCCCTCCCTATAAACCACGAATAACCTCCTACTAAGATTAACTTGATGTATCCAATTCAACTACAACTACGTAGACTCCTAAAGAAAAGAGAAGTTCATGCTTATGTTTAGTGTTTTTTCTCCTTTTTCTATCAATTGCTTTCTATTAATACCCAACTAAAATAGCTCATCTCCCTCATATGATATTGGCCTCGTACCAATACTCTGCTAGTCTCTATGCAAAAGTTGATCAACACAAAAGTAATTCCACAAGCTTTTGTTGTGAAATCTGTCCTTTGCTATGAATTGAAGGCCTTGATTCATGGCTTAACGAAGGAATTCTTGACATTCTTTTGATGAAGAGGTAAGTTTCTCTTGATGTAGTGTAGGATTTTATAGAGAATTTAATTATTATTATCTATTTCTCATTTTATTATTTGATTCACTAATTATCAATGTTAGTTTTGTGATTTAAGTTTGAAGATATATTTTGTTTAAATCACGAAATTAGAAAGTATGTAATACTAATTTTTTTTCTTTTTCACAGGTATATGAAGGTGCAAAAAGTGTGAGTTTTAACCAAGGGATGCTGCACACATGAGGAAGCAACATACCTATTTTTTTTTAGCATTAACATGTATTTCAATTAGACTTTTTGTGTTTGAGGGCTTTTAGTTTGTAGTTTGTACTCAGATGTTATCTTAGAACAATTATAGATGTATAGTATATATTTTTTTGTATGAATTTTGGTATTATGTATCTCTTTTATTTCTGTGATGTTTTTGGTTTACATAAGAGTACATTTAGTGACAAAAAATTAATTTGTCCAGGATTTGCCTTCATATGAACAATATAATTATATTTTTATCTACAAATTAACTTAATATTTGATGACAATTAAAATTATCACTAACTAAGACAACATATAGAGACAAATTAGTCTCATCACTAATAACACTATTTGTCGAGACCCAAAATAGTTTCAACTACGAAAATGTTGCCTTCTTCGACAAACAAATCTGTCTCTATTTTATATATTTAGAGATGAAAGATTCCTTTTGTACATAAAGCATAACTAATTAGCGACACAGTCATATTCTTTTAGCTACAAATTACGTATAGCTTTAACGACAATTAATATCATCACTAATTAAAATTATAATTAGTGACAAATTAGAATCGTCAGTATTGAAGACCTTTTTAGCGACGACATGATACTTTTAACTACAAAATTTCGACACTTGTTATGACAAACAAGTTCGTCATAAATACAACATAATTGGGGACGAAAAATATTTCGTAGTTAATATAACTTTATTTTGTGACGAAACTCAAAGTTGTCTTTATATACTATTAGTGACGGTGTTTCAGAGACGAAAAATTGACAAAAAAGAATTTGTCACGAAAAATATTTGTGACGAAATATGAATTTTAGGTGACAAAATAATAAATCACCAATAATCAAATTTGTTGTAGTGGATGTAAAGTTGTTAATAGTTTTTTTTTATAAATAATTTAATCTCTCCTAAGATATTGTTGATCTTAGATAATAGAGCCTTCAAAAAGTTTATAACTTGATACCAAAATAATTTTTTATGTTCTAATATACTTGTTGAAATGCTTGAAACCTGAGGGGGAAAAAGGAAAAAAAAGAATACACAATATAGTTTTATTCAACGGTACTTTTCAACTCTTATTTTTTATAGAAAAAATAAAATTCTTTTTTTTCTACAGAGAACAATATAACTTATCGAGAACTTAAGCTTTTTTTTGTAGAAACCAAAAGGAGAATATAAGAATATAGTACCCGTTTTTTTATGAGAAAGATAAAAATAAAACTTGGACTATTGAAGATACCAAAAAAACGGATTCTGAAAGTTTATTACATGTTTTTAGTGAGAAATGTAAAAGGAGAATAATAATATAGGTACCTCACTAATGATGTCAATCGTAAAATTTAAATAATGAAAAGTTTTATATTTGCGACAAGGGTTTAGGGAGAGTGATTCCCTTTCTCCAATTTTTGCTTAAACGGTTACATCAATACTAAATTAAAAGTTATATTTACTTTTTATAAAATATTTTATTTTTTTTTATTTTAACATACCCAATATATTTAGACCTTACCTCTAAAGATTATTTTGAGATATATATGATCCAACTTACCTTATATTGGGTTCGAGTCTTGTGGTTAAAATAAATCATGTTTAAATATGTTCTCTTTTTTACTAGGCCTTATGCGGTATGAATCTAAATTAATCGGGAGTTCAATACAAATACGAGTAAAAAAAAATTAGGACCCTCAGAATTTAGAAGCCTAAAGCCTTTTGTAACGACCCGACCGGTCGTTTTGAGCTTTTGCGCTTTGATCGCCAGTTCTCGGGCATGACTTGCCCCGTGTTATGTATTATGACTGATGTAGATCGTTGGTTTTGGTTTTCAGGAAAAAAAATCGGAATGAATTTGAAAGAATAGTCTCAGTTGAATGGTTTGACCAAGAGTTGACTTATGTGTAAATGATATCGGATCAGAACTTTTATGATTTGTCTAGCTCCATTAGGTGATTTATGACTTAGGAAAGTGATCGTAATTAGTTTTGGAGGTCCGGTGTGGAATTTGTCTTGAATTGGTCAAAGTAGTATTTTAGCGATTTCCGGTTGATAGGTAAGATTTTGATCCAAGGGTCGGAATGGAATTCCGAGAGTTTATATAGCTTCATTATGTTATTTGGGATTGTGTGCAAAATTGCATGTCATTCGGATGTGATTTGGTCGGGTTTTTGATCAAATGCGTGTTTCAGAAGTTTTTGGAAAACTTAGGCTTGAATTCGATGTGAATTGATGGTTTTGATGTTGTTTGAGGTGTTTTGTTGATTGGAAAAAGTTTGAATGATGTTATGGGGTATGTTGGCATGTTTGGTCGGGGTCACATGAGGCTCGGATAAGTTTTGGAAGAGTTTTTGGAAGATTTTTGTCGTTTTGAGCATAAGCACGTAATGATCCAAAGGTCTATTTTTATTTCTAGAGATTGAAATTTGATTTCGAGACTTCCGAAATTTTGATAATGAATTATAGGACTGATCTGGAAAGTTTGGTCTAATTTCATCAAGTCACGATTGGGTTTTTGACGCGAAATATTTGTTAATTGTTTAACGAGCAAAATGGATATCGCACTGAGCAAACGAGCTCCGAATTGAGTTTTTATTGAAGGACTATGTTCGTATCATTATTTGTGACTCATAGGAACAAGAATCATCGAATTCAGAGTTCGTATGGTGGAGTTAGAGCCTTTTTAGTGAAAATAAATATTGTTGGTGCAGAAGGTTCTGGTGTGCACCTTTAGCGACCAGATTTGGCACCTTTAGTGACCGGAAAGGTTTTTTAGCGACCAGAATGGGCTTTATTAGTGTTGTTCTGTTTTTTTAGCTCATTTTCACGTTTTTCTTGTGAAAGAACACGGCTTGGGCCAATTTTTGAGCAAGAAATCATGGGAAATCTTGAGGTAAGTTACTTGTGATCATTTCTACTCCATAATATTGAATTATCATCAAATAATCCGACTAGATTACATGTTTTTGAGGAGTAAATTGGGATTTAGGCCTAGGGATTTGAAAATAAGATTTGAAGATTTGAGGGTCGAGTTGATGTCCGATTTTGGTAAATTTTATATGTATAGACTCGTGGCGAGATAAGGAATCCGTTGATGTTAATTTTTCTGAATTTCGAGAAGTGGGCCCGGGGCTCGGGTTTTGCCAAATTTCGGGATTTTGATGTTTTCAGTTATTTTCGATTGAGTATTGTTCCTACAGCATAATGTGACATATTCGTTCTGATTTTGGATAGATTCAACGCACGAAGAGGCCAATTCGAGGGGCAAGGGCATAGCGAGCTAGACTTTTGGCCGTCTTGAGGTGAGTAATTGATGTAAATGATGTCCTGAGGGTTTGAAACCCCGGAATTTCATATCGTAACGCTATATTGAGGTGACTTGTACGCCGGATAACGGGTGTGGGGTAGAGCACCATTGGGAATTGTGACTTGGTCCGTCCCGAGAGATGTTTTTACCGTATTTTCTACTTGAACTAAATTGAGAATCATCCTTACTTAGATTTGATTGTTACATTTGGGCTTCTTGCCAATTATTTGAATCCTTCAGGGATTGATATCACTGTTTTCTCATATTTTGCATATCATTTGATCTCAGTCCAAGGTTTTAAATACTGTTTTGCAAACTCAGCTATCTTTCTAAGATTTGAAAACTTAAATGATATTTCTAAATGATATTTCGGGCTGAGAACTATTGTTTTACGAATGCCCAAGGGGCTTATGATGGTTTCTGGACTGAGCATGGATCAGGCTGTGCGCCGCAGCAGTATTACATTGATATTGAGGCCGAGAGCTTGGCTGAGTACATTGATATTGAGGCCGAGAGCCTGGTTGATTATACTGAGATTGATATGAGGCCGAGGGCCTAGATTTGATGCCACGAGATGGCTTGATATTGCGCTTGGGTTGTAGGAGCCCCTCCGAAGTCTGTACACACCCCCGGTGAGCGTCGTCGACGATAAATAAATATGGATGGCTCGGGTTGCACGCCGCAGTGGGTACCAGAGGGTACCGTCATATGCATTGCATTGCACTCATGCATTTATTCCTTATCTGCATTATCTGCCATAATAATTATGTGCTCTTATTTTATTGACTGGTTTCTTCATACTGTTCTGAGCCTGAGAGGCTGATACTGTTCTGAGATACTGAGCCCGAGGGGCAGATTTCTACTTATTATTTTGATACTAAGCCCGAGGGGCAGATTTCTACTTATTATTTTGATACTGAGCCCGAGGGGCAGATTTCTAATTATCATTTTGATACTGAGCACGAGGGGCAGATTTCTACTTGTTATTTTGATACTGAGTCCGAGGGGCAGATTTCTACTTGTTGTTTTGATATTGAGCCCGAGGGGCAGATTTCTACTCGTCATTTTACTGCCAAATTACCTGTTTTACTGGTTTAAAAGAAATTTCACATGATGTTTCACTGAATTGTTATTTTAAATGATTTCACTGATTCTGTATAGAATGTTGTGTGCCTTAACGTGTTTTCTTACCTTCAATCATTATTTATATTTATTACTCACTAGGTCGGAGTACTCATATTATTCTCTGCACCATGTGTGCAGGTACAGGTATTCCTGAGGCATAGAGCGAGTTTTCTGCTGTTCATTTTTCATCGGAGTTATCGAGGTAGCTGCATGGCGTTCGCAGACCCGTTTTCTCCCTTATCTTCTGTTATTTATGACATCTTCAGACTTTGTTCCTAATTCCATACTTTGTAGAATTTTAGTAAACTCTGTAGTAGCTCATGACTTGTGACACCCCGATTAGGGCTGAGTTGGGTTGGATTTCCGTATTTTATCTATACTTTCCGCTATTGAATATTATTAAACCATGTTTATACTATAATTGTGTTAATTAATTGTCTTAAAAAGATGAATTGAGTTGAATGACTGACCTTGCCTTCACGAGAGGCGTCATCACGACCAGGTTCGAAAATTGGATCGTGACACCTTTGCTTTGGTGGCTTGACCCTTAGGCCTGCCTTGATTTCAGGTGGAAATTGCCTTAGTATTGATTCGAGAGAGAACAATTTTGAGATTTTCATTGTCTTTTTTCGTTTCTTTTTCCCAATATGTCCTTTTTTTTACATTGGACAGAGTTCTGTCTGTCCTTGTATTTGCTCCTCTTGAAAGCTTAGAGGTATGGTGGACATTTCTAGGAGAAAAAAGGGATTGTATATTTAAACTATTTGAAAGTTTAATTAGTACTTTATGTAATTATCGCTAACTTTGGCTTTTGTGTTCTGGCACTAATGTTGTGGAGCTGTTGCTTGATTATTTGATATTTAATTTGCACGTTAGCAATTGCATTCTTGGGGAAAAGTTCTTAATTCGTATAAATATATTGAATATTCAAGTGATATGTGCCACCACCTAATTAAACCATTGCCGTTTATTTGACTAGGCTGTTTGGTCAAATTTCTCCGTGGTCAAAAGTATTTTTTTTTTCTTTAAAAAAAATACTATTTTTTTTCAACGTTTTAGTGTTTGGTCAAGCTTTTAGCAGAAAAAAGCTTTTGAGCAGAGACATAAGTAATTTCGGAAAAAACAAAGAAAAGTAGTTTATCTTCAAAAGTACTTTTTTAAAAAGCACTTTTAAAAAAATATACTTAGTAGCAGTTTTTAAAAGATTAGTCAAACATTAATTGCTATTTAGAAATATTTTTCAAATTAATTAACTAAACACTTTTCAAAATAAGCCAATTTTAAAACATGGCCAAAAGGCTACAAAACTAACAAAGTTGATTGGAAAAAAGGGATGTAGAAAGGAGCCTTTATGGGTTTAAAACTTGAAATATTAGACCGAGGCATATATATATATATATATATATATATATATATATCAAACTTTGGAAAAGTTCACTTGTTTAGTCTCGATGATGATTAGGGAGAAATTCAAAAATAGCCAGATTTACAAGTGATCATTCAAAAATAGCCACCGTTTCAAAATTAATCGAAATTTAGCCAACTTTCATGTAAAGATAAATCTGAACGAAAACACTATTCAAAATCCAGAAAATACTTCAGCATAATATATGGGAGTTTCAGCATTAGTATACTGGATCGAACTCCAGTATATTATAATGGAGTTCCAGCATAAGTATACTGGAACTCCAGCATATTATAATGGAGTTCCAGCATAAGTATATTGGAACTCCAGCATAATATATTGGAGTTCCAATATACTTATGCTGGAACTCCATTATAATATGCTGGAAGTTCATACACAGGTGCTCCAATCTCCAGTATATTATGCTGGAACTTTTCGCGTGTTGGAGTTCCAGCATAATATGCTGGAAGTTCATACACAGGTGCACCGATCTCCAGTGTATTATGTTAGACCGGTCCCTGTTACAGCAAAATAGTGATTATTTTTCAATGACTTTGCAAACATTGGCTATTTTTAAATGATCAGTCAGAAAACTGGCTAGCCCGTGCTATTTTAACTGATGATTAGGAGTATTGGATTATCTAATTGTTGAGAGATTAAAGTATCTTTATCTTTGATCACTCCATATATCATTTTTTTTGTTAACCTTTTTTGTTAACCGAAGTGATTTGGTTCAAATACGATAGGATAAAACACACAAAATCTAGGTTGGAACTTTAAGAATGAAGATTCATGATAAGGAGCACTTCGTAAAAATTGTACGGGGCGTCTTATTTGGTCGCCCCCATTTAATATATACTCATTTTTTAAAAACATTTTAACTTGTACCCACTTTTTAAACAACTTCAGCCCCCTTTCTTCTTCTTCTTCTTCTTCTTCTTCTGTTGTTGTTGGTGCTGCTATGAAACTTCAGTTCATGGGATGATTCTCACGACCCCAAATACCGGTCGTGATGACGCCTATCACATTACTAGGCAAGCCGGACCAATTATAAACCATAACCCATTTTTATTTTAAATAAATCATTTGCTAACACGGTTTAATTACCAATTATCATAATAAGTGTTTAAAACAATAAGATAGATATGCGGAAGTCAACAAGACATACAAACTACATAGCCCACACTGATTTGGTGTCACAAGTCTAGAGCCTCTAATACAAGTCTGAACAACCTACTACATAGATAATCTAGGAATACGGAAAAGTAATAAGATAGACGCCATGCAACTACCTCGAAATCCCCGGCAATTGCTGAACGACTGAAAATCTCTCACTCGACCTATGGAGCACCTGGATCTGCACGCAAGGTGCAGGGAGTAATGTGAGTACTCCGACCCAGTGAGTAATAAAGATAAATAATGACTGAAAGTAAGAAAACACATATACACATGGTATTCTATAATGAAGCAATTAAATAGATAATCTGTAAGCAGTAAACCAATGAAAAGCAAAATAAAGTACTTCTACAACAAATAAACAGGCAATTGACAGACAACTATGATAAAGTAAACACATAGAAGTCGCCCCTCGGGCACAATATCAACAATTTCCGCCCCTTGGGCTAAATCTCACATCACAATGGGTACCCACGCTCACTGGGGGTGTGCAAACTCCGGGAGGGGGCCCTTACGGCCCAAGCGCAATATCAAGCCATCTCATGGCATCAAATCTAGTCCCTCGGCCTCATATCAATCTAGCCACTTCGTGGCATATTTATGTATTTCAGGCCCTCGGCCTCATATCAATATCAATGTATCCTCACAACTAGGCCCTCGGCCTTACTCAGTCCAAAAATCATCACAAGCCCCTCAAGCTATAGTAAAATAGTGTTCTCAGCCCAAACATCATTTAAAATATCATTTAAGTCTTGAAAACTGAGAAAGAATGGCTGAATAGTAAAAATAGTGGGAAAATATCATGACTGAGTTCAAGTAACAAGTCAAAACAGTGAGGAAATATCACTAAATAGCCCCGAAGGGTTTATTATAGTTGGCACTAGGCCCAATTATGGCATTCAGCTCAAATATTGATGACATCACATAGTTTACAATCAAATACGCGGTAAAATCATCAATCGGGATGGACCAAGTCACAATCCCCAATAGTATACAACCCCACACTTATCATCAAGCACGTGTCTCACCTCAATATAGCACTACGATGTGCAAATCCAGGGTTTCGAACCCTCAGGACATCATTTACAATCATTACTCACCTCGAACCGGCTAACTCTCTAGCTCGAGATCCTTTGCCTCTCGAATAGGCCTCCACGCGCGTCGAATCTAACCAAAATCAGAACGAATACGTCATAATATTCTAAAGGAACAAAGCCCAAGCGAAAATAATCGAAAAATACCAAAAATTCCGAAATTAGCAAAACCCGAGCCCCGGGACCACTTCTCTAAAATGAGAAATTTTCATATCATTAGATTCCTCGTCTCCCCACGAGTTCATACATATCAAAAACACAAGAATCAGAGCTCAAATGACCCCTCAAATCCTCCATTAAAGGCTCTTCAACTCAAGCCCTAAACCTCCATTTTTAGTCCTTTAATCCCTTAAATTTCAGTCCTAAATCATAAAATTCTACCATAGAAATGTGGTTTAAGTCCAAAATCCTTACCTCAACGAAGTTTCTTTGATTTCTCTCTTCAAAATCGCCCAAAGCTCCCAATTCCGAGTTCAAAAATGGTTAAACACTTCAAAAATCACGAAGGATGAAATATATACCTTCTGGCCAGGCATTTCCGCATCTGCGGTCCAAAAACCGCTTCTGCGGTACCGCATTTGCGGTCAAACCTCCGCTTCTACGGAATTCATTAAACCGGCCCAAAGCCGCATCTGCGAACTCCCTCCGCATCTGCGATTTCGCAGATGCGATCCCAATAGCCGCTTCAGCGGTCCAGCTCACCTGGCCCCTTTCCGCTTCTGCGCCCATCTCGCCGCTTCTGTGGCACCGCGCCTGCGGTCCCCAAACTGCAGGTGCGAAAACACCAGAAGCAGCAAAAAATCTAAAGCTGTCATTAACATCAAACTCCTCCGATAACCACTCGAAATCATCCCGAGGCCCCCGGGACCTCAACCAAAAGCACAAACATGACCCAATACATTATTCAAACTTGTTCCAATCATCAAAATACCTCAAACAACATCAAATTACCCAAAACTCATCGAATTCAAGCCTAAGTTCCTAAAATCTTCCGAAACACGCTTTTGATCCAAAACCCAACCAAACCACGTCCGAATGACCTGAAATTTTGCACACACATCCCAAATGACACTAGGAAGCTACTAAAACTCTCAGAATTCCATTCCGACCCTTATATCAAAATCTCGCCTATCAATCGGAAATCGCCAAAATATCAACTTCGCCAATTCAAGCCTAATTCCACTCCGAACCTCCAAAACCAATTACGATTATGCTCCTAAGCCATAAATCACCTCCCGAAGCTATCTGAACCATCAGAACTCACATCCGAGCTCTCTAACACATAAGTCAATGTCTGGTTGACTTTTCCAACTTAAACCTTCTTAAAAAAGACTAACTGTGTCATTTCTTACCAAATCCTTTCCGAACTCAAACTGATCAATCCGATCACATAAAACACGGATAACGAAGCACAAAGAAGCAGAAATGGGGAAAACGGAGCGGTAACTCATGAGACGACTAGTCGGGTCGTCACAATAATTGCCATAAGTATGTTTATCAGATTATTTAAAAATAAATAATAAATAATTACGTAAGTTAGTAGACAATAATTTGTGAAATATTTCCAGGTACGAGAAGTTTAAGGTTACACTTAGTAATTCTTTTCATGATAATTCTACTCTTTTACGTTTATTGTTTCCAAAATTTATGATTTAGATACTGTTGACAATCTGATTATCTTGTAGTAGTAATACACTATAAAAGAATAAGGTGATTATTTATCTAGTATGTTAGAAAGCTTTTTAAAAAATTTAACTTAAATAGTGCTGAAGTTTTTACAAATGAACTAAATAACATCAACATCTTCTGCTGAAGTTTTTGAAAAAGCTTTATGACAAAACTAATGAATTCAGGACAAAAAAACTTCAGTTTATTTAGTGCTGAAATTTTTACAAATGAATTAAATAACTTCTGCATCTTCTGCTGAGGTTTTTGAAAAAGCTTAATGACAAAACTAATGAATGCAAGACAAAAAAAACTTCAGCTTATTTAGTGCTGAAGTTTTTACAAATGAATTAAATAACTTCAGCATCACAAAACTTCAGCTACTAGAAGGCTTAAGTTCAGCAATTACAAATAAAAACTTCAGCAAATAGAGAACAAAACTTCAGCACTAGAATGCTTAAGTTCAAAAAAACTTCAGCACATTTGGTTCAGAAATTTTTGCTACTTCAGGTCCGTCTACTAGAATGCTGAAGTTTGCATGATTGCCTTTGCTACTTCAGGCCCGTATGCTGAAGTTACGCGAAAAAATGGGTACACTTGTAATTTTTTTGTAAAGTGGGTACAAGTTAAAGCGTGACCCAAATATAGATGCAAATGCCCGGAGCACTTACCCTTAAATGGACCTTACACGATACGTTTTGGTTTAGACGGGCCAATAGGTCCGAATACCCGATAGTAAAAATAAAAACTAAAGTTGGAGTGTCATACATAAAAGGGATTTTTACATTCCTATGCCATATAGTAAACTATATTATCCTCTGTGCTTAACTTTTAATATAATTGCCTTTTATATACCTAATTACCATTCATGTACATTTTAGGGGTTTTAATGGTATTAGTTAGTCTCCTAATTTAACTCTACCATATATTCCCCCTCCCCCCAACTTTTTCTCTCCAAATCCTACCCCCTCACCCACGTATCAAATCGCACCTCACGATTTCCTCTTCAATCACGCACTATTTCCTCTTCTAAAACCAACAAACATCTGTAACCCCTCCACCATTGACAACCATTAAAAAGCTTTGAAGATTTGAATTCGAATTTGGGTTTTCAAAAGACATTGTTTGTTTGGATTGGATATTGTTGCAAAGAATTGATAATTCTCTCTACGTCTCTCTCTATATCTCAATCCCAAATTTCAGTAATATAAAGCAAAGGAAAAGAGAGCAGCAGTTCCACCATTGACAACCATTAAAAAGCTTTGAAGTTTTGAATTCAAATTTGGGTTTTCAAAAATTATTATTTGTTTGGATTGTGTATTGTTGCAAATAATTAAAAATATAGTTTGGAGTTTATATCTCAATTTTGAGGAGTTTTGGTGAAGATTAGACTTGGTTTTAGCTGAATTTCAGTTTGAAACTCGAAGAAGAAGAAGAAGAAGAAGAAGAAGAAGAAGAAGAAGAAGAATAAGAAGAAGAAGAAGACATGACATACATTATATTGCAGAAATTTTAGTAAAATTGTATTCTATTGTTTATTTATTTTTCTTTTATTCATTTAACTATTGTATGAAAGTTGAACAACATTGTATAAAAATTATATTTAAGTTGCATGATATTGTAGTTGTATATAACTGAGTAGAAATATTGTACGAAAATTGTAGATAAGTTGTATAATATATAATTAGTTGTATGAAATTTATTTTTACTATGCATAAATCAGATACAAAATATACAAAAGACATATTGTATAAATTTTGTATTTAAGTTGTACGATATTGTGGTTATATAACTGAGTAGAAATAATGTATAAAAATTGTAGATAAGTTGTATAATATATAATTAGTTGTATGAAATTTATTTTTACTATGTATAAATCAGATACAAAATATACAAAAGACATATTGTATAAATTTTGTATTTAAGTTGTATGTTATTGTATTTATATATAACTGGGTAGAAATATATGAAAGTGTAGATAAGTTGTATAATATATAATAGAGTAAAAATAAAAATAATGGGTCTGGTTTAATAATTCACATGATTTTTCGAACCAGCCTGTGACGAACTTGTAAAGGTCCCTGCACCTCAAAGGTGCCAAAAACTAAATTCTAATCCAATATTGGTACGTTGAGTTGCATTTTGGACATAACTCACATATACTTTTCCGTAATATAAAATTTGAAACAACTTTGCTTGCTATTAGAGAATAATTTATTAGTATTATATCCAGATTCATAATTTTTTAGTAGATGGATTAATTTGTTGCTTTTGACTCGATTCTAGGTTTTCTGTGCAATTGTGTCCTACCAGTGTGATGGCTTTTCTTTCTTTCATGACGCGATAGGCTTTCATAGTATTAAAGAGGAGGGGTGAAAAAGAAGATTATGATTGTTTTTTCTTGAAATGGGAATCAATCTGCATAACGGTAGTGGCACAAATAATATCGAAGAAAAAAAAGGAAAGAGAAGAAGAAAAAAAGAAAAAAGGAAAAAATGTAACTAAATCCTTGATTGAAGACATAAATAATGGATTTGATAGTCTTTTAAGGTGGATTGTATATATATTTGTAAACAAAATTTATTTATGTCAGGTAATTAGCTAAACATGAACATTAAAGATAATAAAATTTCAAATAGTATATAGGAATAAAAAAATCCCGACATACAAACTATATATTTTTCTCTAGTTCATCTCTAATCATCTCACCTGTTTAGATTGTTCAGAAGCTATTCCATTCTTAGCTTTTTAGATCTTTACATTTCAATATTCAAACTCTTCCAGTCTATTTCATTGGTATTAGAGCGGTGCATTCTTGGTCTGAAATCAAGTCGGAGACAACGAGGAACATTGAACTAAGGCGAGAAAATGACAAAATTAGAGAACAGATTTGGACGATGGGCGAAAATTACGGCAAGGATTTTGATAGGATTCATCAATTGCTGGCAACCATGGCCTTTAACACCCCAGCTCTAGTTCCACTGGTAGAAACTCCAGTAAACAAAATTAGGGATCGAGAACCAGGAAACCCTAATCACATGTATTCTAGGGTGGAATTTCCTAATTTTGATAGGGAAGATTTAAGTTGTTGGATATACAAGTGAGCAATTTTTTGATTATGAGGGAATGACAAAGGAGAAGGAAGGTAGGATTGCATCAATTAATCTGCAAGGCAGAGCATTGCAATGGCATCGAGTCATGATGAAAACTCGAGTAGGAAGGGAATTATCTAATTGGAATGATTAGCTAAGAGCCCTGCATCACAAATTCAGCCATAAGATGCAAGAGGACCCCATGGCTGAATTAGTTGGATTAAAATTGACGAGAAGTGTTCAAAAATTTCTAGATCAATTTGATAGGTTACTCAATCAAGTGGAATTATCCGAAGAGTATTCCATCAATTGTTTATTGCAAGGCTTAAAGCTAGAATTCGAAGTTCAAGTTAGGATGTTGGCACCAAGAACTTTGACGAAAGCTTATAGCTTAGCTAAATTAGCTGAGCATTCCTTGAACCTGCAGAGAGAGCAAAGCCAAGTTATTATGAGGAATTCTCGATCATTGCTACCTACTCCCACTTTTTGGAGCTTCAATTATAGGAACTATCTTGAGAGTAGTAAGGGAGCAGTGGGTAGCAAGTCCTTTAGCAACAATAGACCAACACTAAAGGGATCAAGGAGATTGAAAAGGGCAGTAATGGATGAGAATATGGAAAAAAGGGCTATGTATTTGTAATGACCTGGCCGGTCATTTTAAGAATTAACGTCTCGATCCCCTATCAACTGCTTTTCCCGTATTTTATTCTGATATTTTGGTTTGCCGGGATGATTTGTTTTGAGTTTTTTTAGTGTTTTGAGACACTTAATCCCTAAATGAGAGTTTAAGCTTTAGAATTTGGACCGTAGTCAGAGCAGTGTGAAGATGGCCTCGGAATGGAATTTTATCGGTTTCGTTAGTTCCGTTTCAGGCTTAGGGGCGTGTTCGGATTATGTTTTGGAGGTCCATAGCTCATTTAGACGTCAAATGCCGAAAGTTGAAATTTAGAAATTTTCGGTTTGATAGTGAAATTTTAATATCGGGGTCGGAATCCGATTCCGAGAGTTGGAGTAGCTCCGTAATTTGAATGTGACTTGTGTGCAAAATTTGGAGTCAATCAGACTTGGTTTGGTTGGTTTTATCATTAGATGTAGGATTCTTGAGATTTCTAGTTCATAAGGCTTGGATTGGAGAGTAATTTGTGGTTTTAGCATTTTTTGATATGATTCGAGGGTTGGAATAAGTTCGTATGATATTTTAGAATTGATTGACATGTTTGGTGGAGGTCCCGGGAGCCTCGGGTGAGTTTTGGGTGGTTGACGGACCTTTAGACGCAAGAGGAAAGTTGCAGAAATTGCAGCAGGTCTCTAGTTCTGGTTTCCTTCTTCGCATTCGCGAGTGGGGTCTCGCGTTCACGAAGAGGAGCTGGGGCAGTTAGAAGCTTAACACTTTGCGTTCGCGAAGCTGAGAGGTTATATGCTAGGCGTTCGCGAAGAAGGTCCCGCGTTCGCGTAGAGGGAGAGATATTCTACCACGTTCGCGATAGGGTCATTGCGTTCGCGATGAAGGAATTCTGGCCAAGCCAAGTTATACTTCGCGAACGTGATGGGCCTTCCACGTTCGCGAAGAAGGAATCATCTGGGCAGATTATAAAGTTTTAAAATCGAAGGTTTAGCCATTTTTATCAAAACTAGAGTTTGGGAGTTCGGATTTGAACGAGATTTTGGGGGATTTTTAGAGATATCAATTGGGTAATGATTCTACACTTGATTTTGGTTATATCCCACTAATCTATCATTAATTTTATAATTTAATTTCAGATTTGGGATGAAAAATTGGAAAAAATGAAATAGAGTTCTTCAACTAAGATTTCGAGTTTTGATTGGGAATTTGACATCGGATTTGGATAATTTTGGTACGAGTGAACTTGTGAGTGAATGGGGGTTCATAATCTGTAACTTTTACCCATTCCAAGACGTGGGCCCGGAGAGATTTTTTGGGCGTTTTCCTATTTTCTTGTCTTAGCTTCGTTTCCTTCAGCTTAATTAGTTGTTTGTAGCTGTATTTACGTATTGGTATTAATTTTATTAGATTTGGGCCACCTGGAGTTGGATACTCGTGGCAAGAGCATGGTTTCGGATTGACTTTGAGCTGGTTCGAGGTAAGTGGCTTGCCTAACCTTGTGTGGGAAAACTCCCCCTTAGGATTTGGTATTGTTGATATATGAAATGCCTTGTACGTGAGGTGACGAGTACCTATATGTGCTAATTGTTGAAAATCCTGTTTTCATTAAGTAACTATAATTGTGTTTTTCTTCCTTGTTGTACATTACTTGCAATTTTAAGCGTACTGTTAGCTTAGGAAAGCATGTCTAAGTGGCTTAACTATTTTACTTGCTCAAACTGCCTTATTTGAATTTTGTGCAGCATGCTAGGTTAGAAATACTTGTTTTTCCTTGGTATGGAATTGGATAGAATTGAATATTTTTCGTGATGTTGTTGTGTGTTTACTTTGGGACTACGGGTAATATCCCAGTAGATCCCCCTTGCCTGTTTATTTGGGACTATGGATTGGTATTCCGGTAGATTTCCTTGCACATTTACATTGGAACTACGGGACTCCACCCGGTAGATTCTCCCAGTACTGGATATTTATATTTGGGACTATGGATTGGTATTCTGGTAGATCCTCTACGCACTATGAGTTGGACTACGGGACGATACCTAGGAGATCCACTGGATATTTATATTTGCGGACTAGAGGACGATATCCTAGGAGATCCCCGGTTGCTATTCTGTGTGGAGATATATTCTTTCTGTGATTTTTCTCTCTGTTGTAGTTATTGTTATTCTTATTGTCCTGTGTTACTTCATACTGTTTCATCTCCTTTTATATATACATATATATATATATACACACACACACACACACATATATATATATATATATATATATATATATATATATATATATGTGTGTGTGTGTGTGTGTGTGTGTGTGTGTGTGTGTGTGTGTGTGTGTGTGTGTGTGTGTGTGTGTGTGTGTGACCGTCCTCGTCACTACCCGACAGAGGTTAGGCTTGCCACTTACTGGGTACCGCTGTAGTGTGGTCATGCCCTTTCCTGCACATGTATTTCGTGTGTAGATCCAGGTTCTTCGACTCAGCCCTACTATCCTTGAGGCGAGACGATTTTTTAGAGACTTCGAGGTATATCTGCCGCATCCGCAGACCGAGGAGTCCCTCTCCATTCTCTCTTGTAGTTATAGCCCTTCTGTATTTCTTTTGATTTAGACATTTTGGAGTTAGAGCACTATGTAGTATCCATAACTTGTGATTTCATGAGATTCTGGGGTTTGGGCGATATTTCAGTTGAGAGTGTATATTTGTTTATGCCGAGCGACATCTAAAACGTTTTCATTATGTTTATTTGTAGTTTCTACTAGTTTTTATCTGTTGTTTCCTTTTTCCATAAATTGTTAGGCTTACCTAGTCGTAGAGACTAGGTGCCGTCATGATAGTTCACGGAGGGCGAACTGGGGCCGTGACAAGTTGGTATCAAAGCTCTAGGTTCATAGGAGTCATGAATCATAAGCCGGTTTATTAGAGTCTCATGGATCGGTACGGAGACGTCTGTACTTATCTACGAGAGGCTATGTAACTATAAGGAAAATTCCACTTCATTTGATTTTCTTGTCGTGCGTGATTTTGGTATCACAATTCTAAATCTTTGTCTTTTATTCTCTCACAGATGGTGAGGCCATGTACTACCGGAGATGACCAGGCACCGCGCCCCCTGCTAGAGCCGTCAGAGGTCGGGGTCGGGATCGGGGTAGAGGCCGAGGATGCACATGTGGTGTAGCCAGAGCACCCGCGCGAGCTGCCACTGAGGAGCCACCAGCAGCTCCAGCTGGAGCCCAGGCACCAGATACACCTACTACTACTAATCCAGCACTTCAGGAGACATTAGCACAGTTCCTGAGCATGTTTGGTACATTGGTTCAGGCGAGGTTGATTTAGGTTGTACCAACTACTTAACAGATCGGGGGAGGGACCCAGACTCCCGCAGCCCCCATTCCAGAGCAGCGAGTTCACATTGGTCGGGTTTCAGGTGTTATGGCGGCACAACCTATGGTCCCATTTCAGCAGGTAGAAAGGGTCACTCTCCGGGTAGAGGACATGTGGGTCTAGGAGAGAGAGGACAGACGAGGTTAGGAGAGAGAGTATAGGGAGGCGAAGAGACCTCATAGACTGGAGAGATCCACTGGTCCTTATTTTGGAGGTAGGGTACGTCATGGTAAAGGTTTTGTTGGTCAACCAGTTCAGTTTGCGTTTCAGGCTTCACACAATGTTTCAGGTGTTCAGGGGTCTTAGAGTACCCGTACTGCACAGTTCCCATAGCTACATCGGTAGTGAGGTTGTTTTGACTGTGGCGACACATGCCATGTGGTGAGATATTGCCCTAGACTAGGTAGGGGTGCACCTCTACAGACTTCTCAGTCACAGCGTGCTCCGGAGAGTTCTTAGGCTATGATTTCAGCAACAGTTGCTACCCCACCTACCCATCCAGCGAGAGGTGGAGGTTGGGGAGGTAGAGGCCGCCTTAGAGGGAGAGGCTAGGCCAGATACTTTGCCCTTCCTGCCCGTACTGAGGCTGTTGCCTCCAATTTTGTCACCATAAGTACTGTCCTAGTCTGTCATAGAGATGCATCGGCTTTATTCGATTCAGGTTCCACTTATTCTTATGTGTCCTATTATTTTGCCCTATATTTGGGCGTATCTCGAGATTCTTTGAGTTCCCCTTTTTATGTTTCTACTCCTATGAGAGGTTCTCTTATTGTGGACTGCATTTATTGGTTGTATTTGGTTGCTCTTAGTGGTTTTGAGACCAGAGCCGATTTATTATTGCTCAGCATGGTAGATTTTGGTGTTATCTTGGGCTTGGACTAGTTTCCGCCTCATATGCTATTCTTAATTGTCACACCAAAATCATGATGCTGGCTATGCCAGGTGTACCGCGAGTAGAGTGGAGGGGTACTTTAGATCACACTCCCAGTAGAGTTATTTTTTTCCTTAAAGCTCAGCGAATGGTTGAGAAGGGGTGTGACGCATATCTGGCCAATGTGAGAGATGTTAGTGTTGATACCCCTACAGTTGATTTAGTCCCAGTAGTACGGGACTTCCCTTATGTGTTTCCAGCTAATGTTCCGGGTATGCCACACGACATGGATATTGATTTTTGTCATTGCTCTATTGTAGGTCACTCAGCCTATTTTTATTCCTCAGTACCGTATGGTTCCTCCTAAGTTGAAGGAGTTGAAGGATGAATTATAGGAATTGCTTGATAAGGGTTTTATTCGGCCCAGTGTATCACCTTGGGGTGCTCCTATCTTGTTTGTGAAGAAAAATGATGGTTCTATGCGTATATGCATTGATTATTGCCAGTTGAATAAAGTTACATTGAAGAACCAATATCATTTGCCTCATATTGATAATCTGTTTGACCAGTTACAGGGTGCACGAGTATTTTCTAAGATTGACTTGCGTTCAGGTTACCATCAGTTGAAGATCCGCGAGCCAGATATCTCGAAGACTGCTTTTAGGACTCGGTATGGTCATTACGAGTTCCATGTTATGTCGTTTGGTCTAACCAATGCTCCAGCAACCTTCATGCATTTGATGCACAATGTGTTTTGGCCATATCATGACTCGTTCATCATTGTCTTTATTGATGATACTCTGGTATACTCTCGGAGTCGGGAAGATCATGAGCAACACTTGAGGACAGTGCTTTAGACTTTGAGGGAAAATAAGTTATATGCAAAGTTCTCGAAATGTGAGTTTTGGTTGGATTCCGTGGCATTCTTGGGTCATGTGGTATCGAGTGAGGGGATTAAGGTGGATCCAAAGAAAGTGGAAGCAGTGCAGAGTTGGCCCAGACCATCTTCAGTATAGAGATTCGCAGTTTTCTTGGCTTGGCGGGTTATTACCGTCGATTTGTTAAGGGGTTTTCATCTATTGCAGCACCTATGACCAAGCTGACCTAGAAGGGTGCTCCATTCTAGTGGACAGAATAATGTGAGGCGAGCTTCCAGAAGCTCAAGACAGCTTTGACTATAGCCCCAATATAGATATTGCCTACAGGTTCGGGGTCTTATACTGTCTATTGTGATGCCTCGAGGATTGGCCTTGGAGCGGTATTGATACAGGACGGTAGGGTGATTGCCTACGCGACCAGATAATTGAAGGTACATGAGAAGAATTATCATGTCCATGATCTCGAATTAGCTGCTATTGTTCATGCCTTAAAGATCTGGAGGCATTATTTGTACGGTGTGCCTTGTAAGATTTATACCGATCACTGGAGTTTGCAGTATTTGTTCAAGTAGAAGGACCTTAATTTGCGCTAGAGGAGGTGGTTAGAGCTGCTGAAGGACTATGATATCACTATTTTGTATCACCCGGGCAAGGCCAATGTGGTGGCTGATGCTTTGAGTCACTAGGTGGAGAGTTTGGGGAGTTTGGCTTACTTACCAGCATCGGAGAGGCCTATGGCGATGGATGTTCAGGCCTTAGCCAGCTAGTTTGTGAGATTGGATCATTCGGAGCCCAGTCGGGTTTTAGCTTGCGTGATTTCTCGGTCTTCCTTATTTGATCGTATCCGGGAGCATCAGTATGATGACCCTCATTTGCTTGTCCTCAAGGACAAGGTTCTGCACGATGATGCTAGAGATGTGACTATTGGTGATGACAGTGGTATTGAGGAAGCAGGGTTGGGTATGTGTACCCAATTTTGATGGGCTTCGGGAGTTGATTCTAGAGAAGGCCCATAGTTCGCGGTATTCCATCCATCCTGGTGCCGCGAAGATTTACCAGGATTTGAGGCAACACTATTGGTGGAGACGGATAAAGAAGGATATAATTGAGTTTGTCACGGCCCCGGTTCGCCCTCTGTGAACCATTGTGACGACACTTAGTCTCTACGGCTAGGTAAGCCTAAATTGCGGAAAGTAAACCAATTTGCAGAAGTAAACAATTTAAAACAGAATTAGAGTAATAAGACAATGTTTAAAAGTGCCGCTCGGCATACACAATATTTAACTCTCAGAAACCAATGCATATCTTCAAGACCCGGAAACCCATGAATCACAAGCTAAGGATCACTACACAATACTCTAGCTCCAGAATATCTAACAAGGAAAAGAAATACAAAAGGGCAAATATTTAAAAGTTAGAATAGAAAGGGACTCCTCGGTCTGCGGACGCGGCAGATATACCTCAAAATTGCTGGAGCAGTCGCCTCGCCTTAATGGTGATAGGACTGAGTCGCAGTGCCTATATCTGCACATGAAAAACATGCGCAGATGGGGCATGAGTACACCACAACGGTACTCAGTAAGTGCCAAGCCTAACCTCGGTCGGGTAGTGAGGAGGAAGGTCAGGGCCCTACTGAGATAAAATAAAGAATATAAGACATGACAATATAAGATAAGCAGTACAGTTAAAAACTAACAATAAGAATTTAATACAGAAAAACAAGGAATTCAATAACTGAAACAGAGGCAAAAACAATCACAAGGAAATAACCGGGGATCTCTCAGTATCCCGAGGATCTCTTAGTAGCCTCAATAAATGTCAGGAATCTCTTGGTATCCCGAGGATCTCTCGGTATCCTCAATATATGCTAGGGATCTCTTGGTATCCCGAGGATCTCTGGGTATCCTCAATATGTGCTAGGGATCTCTTGGTATCCCGAGGATCTCTCGGTATCCTCAATATGTGCTAGGGATCTCTTGGTATCCCGAGGATCTCTCGGTATCCTCAATATGTGCTAGATATCTCTTGGTATCCCGAGGATCTCTTGGTATCCTCAATATACGTGCCTGGGATCTCTCGATATCCTGCACCTCAGTTCAAATCGTAAATACATACAGGGGATCTCCCGAGATGCCATCCCATAGTCGCAAAGTAAAACACACAGCAACAACACATGAATACTCAATTAAGCTCAATTTCGTATCAAGTAAACATGTAATTCTAATCTAACATGCTTCACATAATTCAATTAATGTAGTTTAAGCAAATAAACAGTTAAGTCAATTAGACATGCTTTTTCTAAGCTAACAACGGTTTTAAATTGCAAGTAAATGAAACAGGAAAAGGAACACAATTGAAATTACTTAAAGAAAACCGGGTTTTCAATGATTAGCTCAAGTACGCACTCGTCACCTCACGTACAAGGCATTTCAAATATCAAATATACTGAATCCTAAGGGGAAGGTCCCCCCACAAGGTTAGACAAGCCACTTACCTCGAACCGGCTCAATAATCAATCTGAAACCACGCTCTTGCAATGAGTACTCGACTATAATGGCCCAAATCTATTCAATTCAATTTCATAACATAAATAACACTTCAAGTAACTGATTGTACAAAAAAATTCTAAGCTAATACGCGAAATTAGGTAAAATGACCAAAATCCTCCCTCGAGCCCACATCTCAGAATCAGGTAAAATTTATATTTTCAGAAACCTCGTACTCTCACGAGTCTATGCATAACAAGAACACTGAAATTGGAGTTCAATTGACCCCTCAAATACCCATGTTAAGGTCTCTTAATCTCAAGCCCTAATTGTAGACACCGGATTCTTGACCCTCCCCGAGAATTTTCACATTTTTAGCGTGAATATGTGAAATGTGGTATAATATAGCCATTTTAACTATTTTACTTTATTTCGTTGCAAAAAGAAAAAATCACAAAAATACATATATAAATTTTAGTTTATGTATTTCTCATAAACTTGAAAAAATACAAAAATTGTACTTTATTTTGGTACTTTATATAAATTCGAAAAATTACAAAAAAATATAATTCTATTAATGTTTTGTAGTCATTTTAATTTTGGAAAAATACAAAAATATTACTTTATATTTTGTCTTTATTAAAAAAAACGAAAATTACAAAAAAATAGTTTTATTAATATTTTGTAGCTATTTTAAATCTTGAAAAAATATTAAAAAGATATAGTTTTGTTAAATATTAGTCTTATTTTGGTAGCTATTTTGCTTACATAGGACTAGTTAAGCAACGTCGTGTTCTTATTCTCGGATCCGGGCAAAAGAATAATATTCGGGTTCGAACTACCCGACTTTAGGACTAATTTTCGGACCTAGCCCATAATAAACCGAGTCCATGACACATGGGGAACCCCACCACGCGTGGGGGACACAAACCTTGAACCCCACCACGCGTGGGGCTCATTTTTCTTGGCATGGGTATCAAATACACGGACAAGGTCAAGGCAAAAGGGGGGATTTTGAAAAATTGAAAAGGGGGACCTTTGAAATTCTTGGAACGAAAGACTTGGAAATTTTTGGCAGAAGCACTATTCATTCATCTTCTCCAAAAGAAGAAGAAAACCCTACTACAAAAAAGCCATAGCATTTCTACTCCCTCACGCCCAAACAGACTTTTTTTGAAAAATTTAAACAAACGGACAGATTTTGGAAGGGAGTGGATTTTCCACTGTTCATCTTCTTCTTCAAAAGAAGAAGAACTAAAACAAAAAACCTAAGGATCCCGACCCCCCAACGCTTGAACCTTCTCCAGTCCGACACCTTCCCGTCGCAACCAAAACCCCAGCAAATCCAAACAACCTTCCCCATCGCCTTCTTCCCGTAGCAGCCATAACCATCGCCAAACCACCACCCAAACACCACCACCGCAGCTGCTTCCACCTCCAGAAACCACCCGTCAAGCAGCAGCTGTTGCTGCTGCATCGCCACCACCAAAACAACCATCGTCCCAGCTGGCGTCGCAGCTGCTTCTGCCTCCTCCATAATCACCGTCAACAAACCACCCAAAAACCCTACGAGCCCCTACTACCTCTCGTCCAAACAACACCACTAAACACCACCCCCATCAACCATCGTCCACTGCCCAAACGACCCTACGCATTCCTGAAGCGAACCAGTAATCCCGCCACCAAACAGGCCCGTCAGTAGCCCCCCTCGCGTCGACCTTACTGCTGTCGACGTTGTTCTATCTTTCGCGAGTAGTTGTTGGTTGCTGCGATCCTGCCTTGCCTAGTTTTCTGTTTTCCGTCGAGGTCGACTTTGGATCGTCGAGGTCCGGTACGTCGAGGTTGTTGTCCGAGGTTTCGTCGCAGGTCCAACGCATCGGACGATAATATCAAGTAGGTCATCTCTGTCCGTGTCCTTCATATTTGCTGTTTAGTAACATGTACATGTGTTTGTTCGAAATACAATCCTAGTTCATGCGAATAGTATGCAAATGACGAGACATATTCATATGATGTTTGTAAATCGCTATTTCTTGTTAATTAACTCCGTATGATATTGAAATTTGGTCGTGAATGCATTTCCTTTGTTTCGTCATGTTAAGTAGTTATTCGGCATTTTGTTCCCTCATGCTCAGATTATTGTTATCTAAATGTTTGTCTTAATAGTTGTTTGTACATGTAGTAGTAATGTTAAAATCATAGTAGTAATTTAATCCCGCGGAAAAATGCTCGTTTCATCAAATAAGTTTAATCTACAACCCATGACCTCACGAAGTAGCAAAGAAATGTAGTCATTTTAGCCTTGTCCTTTTTCCAAAAAAAAAGAAAAGAAATAAATAAAAAAAAAAAAACGAGACCAGCTTCGCCAAAATAAACAGATTGCGGAGCCCTCACAAAATATATGTGTTAAATACTTAGATTCCGGGACGGGCCGTTTAGCAAATTTCACGGCCCCACCCAAAATAATAATGCGCTAGTTGCTTTAGGCGCGCCTTTAATAATTTAATTTTCTTAAACTCGGGTGCACATTTATGTGACCCAAATCTAAATCTCAACAGAATCGAAATGTGTCTCTAATCACGGGTATATTGATTATGGCGTGGCTCGAGATGCATTTCCATGATGTTGCAAATTCTTTAATAATAAATGAGACGAGCCTCGACAAATAAATGTACAAGTCGCGGGGCCCTCTAAATGTATATATTAAAATACTTAGAATTCGAGGACCGGCCGTTTAGCGAATTTTACGGCCTTCCCAAAATAATAACACGATAGTCGTTTTAGACGCGTGTTTAATAATCTTACCTTCTTAAACTCGGGTGTGCATTTCATGCGACCCAAATCCAAATCCTAAAACATTGAATAAAAATATGTTCCGGATCGCGGGTGCATTTCATGTGACGCAAGCCAAAGGCATGTTTTTAAAACGATGTTCACATTCCTTCAAAAATATAATAAAAGCGGTAAAGAGTTAAAATTCGCACATAAGTTCATATTTGTATAAATCAGATAATCAAGCCGAATATAACAGTTGAGCGACCGTGCTAGAACCACGGAACTCGGGAATGCCTAACACCTTCTCCCGGGTTAACAAAATTCCTTATCCGGATTTCTGGTACGCAGACTGTAATATGGAGTCATTCTTTTCCTCGATTCGGGATTAAAATTGGTGACTTGGGACACCCTAAATCTCCCAAGTGGCGACTCTGAAATAAATAAATAAATCCCGTTTCGATTGTCCTTTAATTGGAAAAAACTCCCTTGTACCCTCTCGGGTGCGGAAAAAGGAGGTGCGACAGCTCTGGCGACTCTGCTGGGGATTAGTGACCCAGAACCACTGGTTCAGGGTTAAGAATTCGAGCTTAGAATAATTGTTATTATTTGGCTTTATTTATTATCTGATTTTATTACATGTTTTGAGCTTAATGTGCTAAATGCTGCTTTTACCGCTTTGATATTATTTGAACTGTATATAAATTGTGCCGAAACCTTTCTCTTCTTACCTCCGGGGATGTGCTTACTGGTTGAGACTCCCTATTCTGTTAGTGTCATACCCTGAATAAAAGAGGCTCGGAAAGTTTCTAAGCCGGCTGGCCTTTTGGTTCCCGGAAAGGAGCTCCTTCCTCAGCTCGAGTTGTCCGCTCGGGTACACTGTCTAGAACACCGACCCAGGTTTTTGAACCTAGTATAACAAAGCCACATGCCGGATCCCTAGTAGGAACGTTTATTTGCATCATGTGCATTTGACTTAGGGGACTCAACATAGGGGTTGGGTCCGTCTAGGACAAGCAACCTGAAAATAATAGACAATCTTTCGGCATCCTATGTGCTACATGTTGTATTTAGTCAAGGGCGTATGGGTCATTTGGTCATTTCCAGCATGATGTTATTTTAATCAAAGCATGGGGAACATTTGTGGAATCCAAGAAGCCTTGGAATTCCCTATGTCCCCCACGCTTGCTTTTTGGGAAAGCACATGGGGAACATTTGTGGAATCCAAGAAGTCTTGGAATTCCCATATGTCCCCCACGCTTCATAGGTTGGGAAAAGCGCATGGGGAGCATTTGCGGAATCCAAGAAGTCTTGGAAATCGTTATGTCTCCCATGCCACATTTTTGAAAGAAATAATAAATATAAAAAATAAAATTACAAATAAAAACAAAGCATGAAAATTCAAAAAAGGATTTTGTATGTTGTCATCATTTTCCACATATAAGAAAATCGTGAAAAAAAAGGAGAAAATAACAGTGTAGAGATGTGGCTACTTATTGTTAGAAAAAAGAAACCAATGTCCTAGTAGTATCGAAACTCTGCCAAAATTTTGAGAAAATAAAATATAAAAAAAATATGTCTTATTAGTTTTTTTATTAAAAGCAAAGGAAAAGTAGAAAAAATCATCATTGTTTTGTCTTGTTTTTCTAAATAAAAAAAAAGTCTGGTTTTTAAAATAGGTTTATTTATTTGTTTATGAAAATGCCGAAATTAAAATAGTCCAAAAATATTTTCCATTATTGACTTCTTTAGAAAGTCTTTATAATTGTTTTAAAATATATATATATATATATATATATATAATAAAAAAAAATCCGAAAATATTTTGATTCTTCTTGCAAAATTGAAAAGAAAATTCAAAATTCAAAAACATTTTGAGAAGCATTTCTTTTATTAAAAGTAAAATTCTGAAAGATATTTTCTTCTTCTTCTTTAGGATAAAAAAAAGAAGCAAATGAAATTCAAAAATATATCCTAGAAGTATTTCTTTCAAAAAGAAAATCAATCAAAAATCAAAAAATATAATTCCTTTCTTCTTTTAAAGTAGTTCTTTCACAAATTCAAAAAAAAAAGTTAGTTCATCTACTTATTCCTGATTGCCCGAACTACGCGGGTTTGATTCTCACCGGATGTGAGATACGTAGGCAACCCTCATCGGGTCCAACCCCACCTTTTGCTAAAAAGCCAAAAACAAATAAATAATAATAAAAAAATATGTCAAATTTTAATTTTGTCATAAAGAAGTCGGGTGACGCTGTTTTGTCAAAACATAGCCGAATGTTCTCGAAAGGGACGCCGGAAGGCTGACTTTGCATAAACAGCCACCTTCGGGTCATTTTTTATTTTGATCCAGTTGACCCACTCAGCCTTAAAAAATCTTCGTCCCCGAGGCGCTAAAGGGCCGTGTTTGCAACACCAAGTTTTTATTATAATTTGAAAAAAAAAACAAAGAGACAGGTGAATACCATCTTTTGTCATAATAAGCCGAGCCAGCTTCGGCCGCGTCTTAAACCGTTCTTGCCGAAATAGCCTTAGAGTATCTTTCAGTTGTCGAAAGGCTGTTTTCGTAAAAGAACGGACAAGTTTGTAAAGTGTCATAAAATAATCCTCCCCGGCCTCAAAATTTATATGAAATTTGGAAGGGGCCACATTTGCAAAAATAACCGTTTGGTTGCATTTGTCGAACAGAGAAAGGGAACTGGCCGTTTATTTTTGCGTTTGTGAATATTTTGATTAGAATATGCGGGTTGTTTGATTTTCGAGTTTGTAGGTCATCTTCAAACCTTTGAAACCCAGTTTGTTCTAATATGAAAATTGAAAAAATGTTTATTATTGTTTATCTTTTATTGGCCCGAACTACGCAAGGTCTGATTCATGCGGGGACATGATACGTAGGCAATCTCCATAAGATTCGACCACCACTAAAAAAAATAAAAATAATAATAATAATAAAAGGAATAAATAAATAAAGGAAAGTGTGGGAAATTTTCAGTGGGGCACAATTGTATCTCTGATATATGATTGTCTGTCCAATGCCCTAACACTAACATTGATGGCTTCCCTTTGCTGTGTTCATATATAGAAAAGTGGTTGGTTGTGGTAGCTCCTCCCTGCAAAGCAAAATCAAAGGACAATGGCTCAGAACCGCAGAACCGAGTGGGTCGGTATCGATGACCGACAACAATTGGTCGAACGGAACAACGGGTTGGTAGAGGAAGTGAAAATGCTGAGACAACATGTGGCAGATATGTATCAGGCATGGATAACTGGAAAAACACCACCCCCTCCACTGCCAAGCCTCTTGAACTCTGTCATTTCCCAAGCACCCAACACCATAACGGAAGATCCCCCATACTCTCCATCCCAACCCGCTTATGGCAGCTTTCCCAGCTACCCGAGTAGCTCCATCACTCCTCAATGCTTCTCTGCTCCCCAACACCGATTCTTTCCCCGCCATACTTCACTTCCAGGCACCCGGCTCCACAAAATGCCTACCCACCTACACAAGCCTACCAAAAGCCACCTGGATCAGGTTTCCGGCCCTGTCAACATGCAAGAATGAAGAGGCTATTGAAACGAGGAAAGACTCTCACCCCTATCGGAGTATCTTATGCCAGTCTGTTTGGAAGGCTAAGGCATGCTGGCTTGATTGAGCCACTCCCCGCATGTACTCCAGATCCACTTGCAAGGAACTTTGATCCGGCAGCGCGATGCGCATACCACTCCAATGTCGTAGGGCACAACGTTGAGAGCTGTCGTACTTTGAAAAGGGAAGTGGAGAAAATGATCCAAGAAGGGCGGATTGTGATCAATAACAGCGACATGGAGCACTCGAACCCTATCGAGAGCTTGTCGACGAAGGTTGATGATGTTGAAGCTGGCTATAGTCTTGGCAGTATTGATGCAAAACTCAGTGGCTAAGATGCCAGTTTTTGCTATAGTGGGAGGACGCTTCGTTTCCTTGGTCAGCAAGAGAGAAGCTTGTGGTGGCTTATTTTGTTGTCATTTCTGTTGTTCAGATTATTAGGGTTATAAGCCGGATATTGCCTTGTGTCAAATTGTCTTAACTTTCCGTTTTGTCATAGCGGTTGTTTAAATTTTGTCCAGTTTGTTTCAGGATTTTTGTTCTGGTTTGTTTTGTTTGTTTTGTTATTCAAACCATTTCACCGGTAGGCTAACGCAAGATCCGGTCTTTTATTATTTCCAGTCATCTTTTGTTTAGTCCTTTTGTCATTTTGTTCAGCGCCGATTCTAGTGACATGACATGCGCACACACTTTGGGCCTAATCTTAAAAGTTAATCATAAAACCCCGGAAAATAAGAACGGTTTGAGAATATTCAGAGCTCGAGTCATGTGGAACTAGGGCAAGTTAAACACAAAGAAAACCGTTAAAGAAAGATTTGCCTAAATGGGCATGAGGGTTGTTCATAATAATGAGAATGAGAGTATCGCCCAACGGTGCTTTAGAAGTGACAAATGAACAAACAGAGGTTGAATATAATTGTCAAGTCCAGCACCATCGGAAGAGACTATAAATCTATTGTTTAATTGTGTTGTTTGCACTTGGCATGTCTTGAAGACTGGAATGACGAAGGCATTTTGTTCTGCTACCTAAACACTTTATCCTTCGTTACCCCTTTTGAGCCTTATTTATTTTCTTTCATACCCCTCGTTCGGAATCAGTAGCAACGAAAAAAAAGAGAGAAAGAAAGAAAACAACAAAGCAAAAAAAAGAGAAAAAAAGAAAAGAAAAGAAAAGAAAAATGATAACAAAAACAAAAAGAAAGCCACAAGAAAAAAGAGGAATTGGGAACTACGTTTGACCTGATTCCTCAAAGAGGATACGTAGGCGCTTCACGGCTCGGTCATAGTTTTGAAAAATGAAAAAAAATCAATTAAAATATCCCCAAGCAAGAAACTGGGGCAAAGGTTGCGTTTGTTGTAAATAAATCTAATTTCGAAGGTTGTAATTAATAACCCAAAATTAATGTATTTTTGAGCCTTTTATACCCTTTCTTTCTAGCCTATCCAAAACCCACATTACGGTCCAAAGAAAGACCTTCTGATCAGTCTTTAAAAAATGCCAAGTCAGACAAATGAAGAGTCTTACCGGCGAACATAACATTCTGTTCCACAGCAGAAAGGACTCTAATCTCCAACAGAAAGAGTCATACCAGCAACACTCCAAATCCCCAGCTGGAGAGAGATATAAAACGAGAGAGTCTTATTGGTGAAAACCTTCACAGGCACCATAAGGCGATGAAAGCTGAGAAAAGAACCAAAAATGAGAGAGACTTGATAGTGAAAACCCTTCGGGCACTACAAGTCGAATAAGATTGAGAATCAGATGGGGAATCGCCAATTGAAGATCTTGAAAGATGATTGACGGTAGAGGATAGGCCACATACGCATGTCATGGCCATTAGAGTCGGTATCTGCGTTTGATAGATTTTTATTTATAGTTTCTTTTGTAAAAGAGTCATCGTTTCCTTTGTCTTTTATTTTGTTTCTTTTATCTTTCTCCTTTCATAGAAAAACCCCCAATAGAGTCTGTCTGGTCAGAACAAGTATGAAATGACTTCAAATATGCCATCAGCATTTCAAGATGAGATCTGACTAGTACATCCAAATGGTATAGTCAGCAAGGAACAAGCGCGAGGCCAGTGTCAATAAAGATATCCCCAGCAAAAGGGAATTGACAAAAGGATTGACGAGCGTCAAGAGGGATATCCTTGCCAAAACCAAGGTTATAAACCTCAAAGACAAGGCCCGTGAACAAAGCAAGGAGAGCAGTGAGCATGATTTGGCGAAATCCATACTAGACTAAAGGGTCGGGGAAATGCCAGTTTTCAAGCTATGCCACAAAAGAAGAGGGATATCCCCAGCAGGAAGGGGTTATCCCCAGCACATAATATCATCCCCAACAAGTCGTGGAGCACAGCGCAATGAAGGAGAAAGGGAAAGCCATCCCAATAGGAGTATCACAGCCAACCACCATGTTTTAAACTAACAAATTTTGTTTGATTTGAAACAGGTAAAGGAAATGGCATTGATGCAGAAACGAATGCCACAAGGGATATTATCAAACTGGGGCAGAAAATTTTCCTTCCATTTAGAAAATTTTCTGGAAGTCAGGTACCCCCAGCTGATAACATTTTACCCCCCAACAGGTAAGTAAATAATTCCCCAACAGTGTTATCCCTAGCAGTTGCGAGGAGTCCAACACATGGTTGGAAAGTCGGTATCCTCAGCGGTTCCTTTCGGGGAAGGGCAAAACGATTCTCAAGGGAGGTAGTCTTCGAAGGAAGAAGCTAAACAAAAAAAAAGAATAAAAAAAAAAGAATAAAAAGATAATAATGAAAAAAAAGAAAAAGGGGTAAAAAGTCATCCCCATCTAAATAATCCCCAACAGTTTCGAGGGGGGACAACACAAGTAAGTAAATAATTCAAAAAAAAAGAAAGCGAAGGTTTCATTAATAGGAGACGCACTTCCTAGTTTGAAATCATTAGAGTTCTACCCATAGGAGATGCATTTCCTCCTAAGTTCGTTTTAGTTTCACCCATAGGAGATGCATTTCCTCCTAAGTTTAAGTTTTACCCATAGGAGACACATTTCCTCCTAAGTTCACTTTTACCCATAGGAGACGCATTTCCGCCTAAGTTTAAGTTTTACACATAGGAGACGCATTTCCTCCTAAGTTTAAGTTTTACCCCCTAGGAGACGCATTTCCTCCTAAGTTTGTTTTAGTTTCACCCTTAGTCTGATGAATCTTTCTCCTAAGATACCAAAAAAAAACCTAGTCTGATGAACCTTCTCCTAGGATCAAAATCTTAGTCTGACGAATTTTTCTCCTAAGATAGAGACCTAGTCTGATGAACCTTCTCCTAGGATCAAAATCTTAGTCTGATGAATCTTTCTCCTAAGATACCAAAAAACAAGACCTAGTCTGACGAACCTTCTCCTAGGATCCAAATCTTAGTCTGACGAATTTTTCTCCTAAGATAGAGACCTAGTCTGATGAACCTTCTCCTAGGATCAAAATCTTAGTCCGATGAATCTTTCTCCTAAGATACAAAAAAAAACAACGTTTGAATTTGAAAAAAAAAACAACGTTTGAATTTGAAAAAAAACAACGATTGAAATAGGCGCCCACCTGTATAACGAGAGGAATAAATTTCATGTCTTAGTTTAAATAGGCGCCCACCTGTATAACGAGAGGAATAATTTTCAGTCTTAGTTTAAATAGGCGCCCACCTGTATAACGAGAGGAATAATTTTCATGTCTTAGTTTAAATAGGCGCCCACCTGTATAACGAGAGGAATAATTTTCATGTCTTAGTTTAAATAGGCGCCCACCTGTATAACGAGAGGAATAATTTTCAGTCTTAGTTTAAATAGGCGCCCACCTGTATAACGAGAGGAATAATTTTCAGTCTTAGTTTAAATAGGCGCCCACCTGTATAACGAGAGGAATAATTTTTATGTCTTAGTTTAAATAGGCGCCCACCTGTATAACGAGAGGAATATTTTCATGTCTTAGTTTAAATAGGCGCCCACCTGTATAACGAGAGGAATATTTTCATGTCTTAGTTTAAATAGGCGCCCACCTGTATAACGAGAGGAATAATTTTCATGTCTTAGTTTAAATAGGCGCCCACCTGTATAACGAGAGGAATATTTTTATGTTTTAGTTTAAATAGGCGCCCACCTGTATAACGAGAGGAATAATTTTCAGTCTTAGTTTAAATAGGCGCCCACCTGTATAACGAGAGGAATAATTTTCAGTCTTAGTTTAAATAGGCGCCCACCTGTATAACGAGAGGAATAATTTTCATGTCTTAGTTTAAATAGGCGCCCACCTGTATAACGAGAGGAATAATTTTCAGTCTTAGTTTAAATAGGCGCCCACCTGTATAACGAGAGGAATAATTTTCATGTCTTAGTTTAAATAGGCGCCCACCTGTATAACGAGAGGAATATTTTTATGTTTTAGTTTAAATAGGCGCCCACCTGTATAACGAGAGGAATATTTTCATGTCTTAGTTTAAATAGGCGCTCACCTGTATAACGAGAGAAATATTTTTCATGTCTTAGTTTAAATAGGCGCCCACCTGTATAACGAGAGGAATAATTTTCATGTCTTAGTTTAAATAGGCGCCCACCTGTATAACGAGAGGAATAATTTTCAGTCTTAGTTTAAATAGGCGCCCACCTGTATAACGAGAGGAATAATTTTCAGTCTTAGTTTAAATAGGCGCCCACCTGTATAACGAGAGGAATAATTTTCATGTCTTAGTTTAAATAGGCGCCCACCTGTATAACGAGAGGAATATTTTCATGTCTTAGTTTAAATAGGCGCCCACCTGTATAACGAGAGGAATATTTTCATGTCTTAGTTTAAATAGGCGCCCACCTGTATAACGAGAGGAATAATTTTCATGTCTTAGTTTAAATAGGCGCCCACCTGTATAACGAGAGGAATAATTTTCAGTCGTAGTTTAAATAGGCGCCCACCTGTATAACGAGAGGAATAATTTTCATGTCTTAGTTTAAATAGGCGCCCACCTGTATAACGAGAGGAATATTTTTATGTTTTAGTTTAAATATTTCAGGTTTTGAGAGCAGTAACCACACCGGAAGGTAGAAGGTTACAACAGGAATATCCAGAAGGTAACAATAAAAATCCCCAGCGCCGGGAAGCAGAGGGCGGCAAACTCAGGCACACGAGTCAAAAGGACGCGTAAGGACGCATTTTGAAAGAAGCAGCTTGTCAACATTGAGTCATGCCCAGCGTGGCAAATCTGATGAAGAGAGCCATACCGCCGAAGGAACCATTGAAAGGCTTGATGAAGAAGGCCATGTCCCCAGCGGATCAAGCAAAATGAAAACTGGTACTCAGAGGAGCAAAAGGCCCGTACCATCCCTCAAGTTCACAAAATAAAAGCATCGGAGGAAAACGCAAGCCGACAAGGAAAAAATCAAGCGTCCAACTGGAGAACAAAGACAAAGAAAGGAAGTAGTCAGGCGTCCACCTGGAGAACAAGGACAAAGAAAAAGAAATCAAGCATCCACCTGGAGAACAAGGACAAAGAAAAAATCAGGCGTCCACCTGGAGAACAAGGACAAAGAAAAGAAGAAATCAGGCGTCCACCTGGAGAACAAGGACAAAGGAAGGAAGAAATCAGGCGTCCACCTGGAGAACAAGGATAAAGAAAAGAAATAGAAATCAGGTACCCACCTGGAGAATAAGGGAATACAATTGAAGTATTGAAGCCAAAAGCCCGCTCATATGAGAAGGGAGCACACTTAGAATTAATAAAGCAGAGGAATACAACAGGAATCCCCCGCAGGAAACAATAAATATCCCCAGCACCGGGAAGCAGAAGGCTACAACAAAAATCCCCAGCATTCAACCAAGTTATAAATAGCAGAAACTCGCCTCAAGAATGGAGTCAACAGGCTGAGATGGTCAACAAAAGCTGGTCACAAAAACAAAAACAAAAAAAAAGAAAAGAAAAAAAAAGAGGAAAAATGAATGAATCCGAAGCACGGAAATGGAGAACGGATGTGATCTGCTCAAGAACTAGCGCCTACAACTAGCAAGTATCAAGGTTCAAATCCAAAGTCTGTATGAAGCACCATTCAAGACTCAAGACCAAGTTTCAGAAGACTTGAAGATAGGAATCCTTGTAACTAGTAGCTGATAGGTTTAGTTAGTCTTTTTTTAGTTATCATTTTTTATGTAATGACAGGACCACGGACCGGAACCTCAACGAAACGGAACCTCGATCGGCTCTTCACCTCGGTACACTTTACCATCTCTCTCATTCACGAACTACACGTGGCCTGATTCCTGTATAACCAAGGATATGTAGGCAGCTCAGATACCAGAGCTCAGTCACTTTCCCTCCCTTTCCTTAGTGTAGTCCGTCCAAGTAATGGTCGGGTCAAAAACATGTCTAGTCGTTCTTTGTCGGAAAACTCTTCGTGTTTCCAGTCAAAGAGGGGCAGCTGTAGACACCGGATTCTTGACCCTCCCCGAAAATTTTCACATTTTTAGCGTGAATATGTGAAATGGGGTCTAATATAGCCATTTTAACTATTTTACTTTATTTCGTTGCAAAAAGAAAAAATCACAAAAATACATATATAAATTTTAGTTTATGTATTTCTCATAAACTTGAAAAAATACAAAAAATTGTACTTTATTTTGGTACTTTATATAAATTCGAAAAATTACAAAAAAATATAATTCTATTAATGTTTTGTAGTCATTTTAATTTTGGAAAAATACAAAAATATTACTTTATATTTTGTCTTTATTAAAAAAAACGAAAATTACAAAAAAATAGTTTTATTAATATTTTGTAGCTATTTTAAATCTTGAAAAAATATTAAAAAGATATAGTTTTGTTAAATATTAGTCTTATTTTGGTAGCTATTTTGCTTACATAGGACTAGTTAAGCAACGTCGTGTTCTTATTCTCGGATCCGGGCAAAAGAATAATATTCGGGTTCGAACTACCCGGCTTTAGGCCTAATTTTCGGACCTAGCCCATAATAAACCGAGTCCATGACACATGGGGAACCCCACCACACGTGGGGGACACAAACCTTGAACCCCACCACGCGTGGGGCTCATTTTTCTTGGCATGGGTATCAAATACACGGACAAGGCCAAGGCAAAAGGGGGGATTTTGAAAAATTGAAAAGGGGGACCTTTGAAATTCTTGGAACGAAAGACTTGGAAAATTTTGGCAGAAGCACTATTCATTCATCTTCTCCAAAAGAAGAAGAAAACCCTACTACAAAAAAGCCATAGCATTCCTACTCCCTCACGCCCAAACAGACTTTTTTTGAAAAATTTAAACAAACGGACAGATTTTGGAAGGGAGTGGATTTTCCACTATTCATCTTCTTCTTCAAAAGAAGAAGAACTAAAACAAAAAACCTAAGGATCCCGACCCCCAACGCTTGAACCTTCTCCAGTCCGACACCTTCCCGTCGCAACCAAAACCCCAGCAAATCCAAACAACCTTCCCCATCGCCTTCTTCCCGTAGCAGCCATAACCATCGCCAAACCACCACCTAAACACCACCACCGCAGCTGCTTCCACCTCCAGAAACCACCCGTCAAGCAGCAGCTATTTCTGCTGCATCGCCACCACCAAAAGAACCATCGTCCCAGCTGGCGTCGCAGCTGCTTCTACCTCCTCCATAATCACCGTCAACAAACCACCCAAAAACCCTACGAGCCCCTACTACCTCTCGTCCAAACAACACCACTAACCACCACCCCCGTCAACCATCGTCCACTGCCCAAACGACCCCACGCATTCCTGAAGCGAACCAGTAATCCCGCCACCAAACAGGCCCGTCAGTAGCCCCCCTCGCGTCGACCTTACTGCTGTCGACGTTGTTCCATCTTTCGCGAGTAGTTGTTGGTTGCTGCGATCCTGCCTTGCCGAGTTTTCTGTTTTCCGTCGAGGTCGACTTTGGGTCGTCGAGGTCCGGTACGTCGAGGTTGTTGTCCGAGGTTTCGTCGCAGGTCCAACGCATCGGACGATAATATCAAGTAGGTCATCTCTATCCGTGTCCTTCATATTTGCTGTTTAGTAACATGTACATGTGTTTGTTCGAAATACAATCCTAGTTCATGCGAATAGTATGCAAATGACCGAGACATATTCATATGATGTTTGTAAATCGCTATTTCTTGTTAATTAACTCCGTATGATATTGAAATTTGGTCGTGAATGCATTTCCTTTGTTTCGTCATGTTAAGTAGTTATTCGGCATTTTGTTCCCTCATGCTCAGATTATTGTTATCTAAATGTTTGTCTTAATAGTTGTTTGTACATGTAGTAGTAATGTTAAAATCATAGTAGTAATTTAATCCCGCGGAAAAATGCTCGTTTCATCAAATAAGTTTAATCTACAACCCATGACCTCACGAAGTAGCAAAGAAATGTAGTCATTTTAGCCTTGTCCTTTTTCCAAAAAAAAAAGAAAAGAAATAAATATAAAAAAAAAAACGAGACCAGCTTCGCCAAAATAAATGCACAGATTGCGGAGTCCTCACAAAATATATGTGTTAAATACTTAGATTCCGGGACGGGCCATTTAGCAAATTTCACGGCCCCACCCAAAATAATAATGCGCTAGTTGCTTTAGGCGCGCCTTTAATAATTTAATTTTCTTAAACTCGGGTGCACATTTATGTGACCCAAATCCAAATCTCAACGGAATCGAAATGTGTCTCTAATCACGGGTATATTGATTATGGCGTGGCTCGAGATGCATTTCCATGATGTTGCAAATTCTTTAATAATAAATGAGACGAGCCTCGACAAACAAATGTACAAGTCGCGGGGCCCTCTAAATGTATATATTAAAATACTTAGAATTCGAGGACCGGCCGTTTAGCGAATTTTACGGCCTTCCCAAAATAATAACACGATAGTCGTTTTAGGCGCGTGTTTAATAATCTTACCTTCTTAAACTCGGGTGTGCATTTCATGCGACCCAAATCCAAATCCTAAAACATTGAATAAAAATATGTTCCGGATCGCGGGTGCATTTCATGTGACGCAAGCCAAAGGCATGTTTTTAAAACGATGTTCACATTCCTTCAAAAATATAATAAAAGCGGTAAAGAGTTAAAATTCGCACATAAGTTCATATTTGTATAAATCAGATAATCAAGCCGAATATAACAGTTGAGCAACCGTGCTAGAACCACGGAACTCGGGAATGCCTAACACCTTCTCCCGGGTTAACAGAATTCCTTATCCGGATTTCTGGTACGCAGACTATAATATGGAGTCATTCTTTTCCTCGATTCGGGATTAAAATTGGTGACTTGGGACACCCTAAATCTCCCAAGTGGCGACTCTGAAACAAACAAATAAATCCCGTTTCGATTGTCCTTTAATTGGAAAAAACTCCCTTGCACCCTCTCGGGTGCGGAAAAAGGAGGTGCGACACTAATTACCCATTTTTCCCAAATTTTTCACCACCAATTAGGTCTTTAATCACATATAAACGAGTTATGAAGTCAAAATGTTACCTCCAAGTGATTCCCCTTGAATCCCTCTTCAATCCTCTTCAAAAAGCTTCAAAATTGCCCACAAATGGATGAACTTAGGCTCAAAATCGCAGAATAGGCCTATTAAATGATCATTCTGCCCAGGCATATAAATCCTTCTTCGCGAACGCGGTAAAAGCCTCACGTTCGCGAAGCACAAAGTAACCTTGACCAAATTTTCCTCTTTCGCTATCGCGACATTCCAATCGCGAACGCGATGCTTTACTCAGACCACCCTTCGCGATCGCGTTCCCCCTCTCGCGAACACGATGAATAAAATACCTCAAACCCAGTTGACCACTCTTCTTCTACGCGAATGCGATCCACCTCACGCGAACACGATGATCAAACGCCCAGCCCTTCGCGAACACGTAGCCTTCCTTGCGAACACGAAGGCTTAAGTTTCCAGCTTCATCAGTTGACCCATCGCGAACGCAAAGGTCATTTCTCTGCAACACTGATCTGCAATTTTCTGCAACTCCAAACATCATGAAATGGTCCGATTGACCACCCGAAACTCATCCGAGGCCCTCGGGACCATAACTAAACCTTCCAACCAATCCTAAAACATCATTCAAACTTGTTCCAACCTTCGGAACGCTCAAAACAACATCAAAACACCTATTTTTCATCGGATTCAAGCCTAAGAATTCCAAAAGCTCTAAAAATACGCATTCGATCAAAAAGTCTATCAAACCTCGTCCGAATGACCTGAAATTTTGCACGCACATCACTTTAAACACTATGGAGCTACTCCAACTTCCGGAATTCCATTCCAACCATCGGATCAAAATATCACTATCGAACTGGAAATTTCTAAAATTCAACGTTTGGCATTTCAAGCCTAAATTAGCTACGGACCTCCAAAACACAATCCAAACATGAACTAAGCCCAAAATCACACAACAGAGCTAACGGAACCATTAAATTTCCATTCCAAGATCATCTTCATACTGTTTTGACTACGGTCAACTTTCTAATACTTAAGCTCGCATTTAGGGACTAAGTGTCCCGAAACTCTTTGAACTCAAACCGAACATCCCGACAAATATAAATAGAAGAAATAAACTTGGGGAAAACAGTTAATGGAGGATCACATCATAAATTCTTAAGACGACCGGCCGGGTCATCACAGGTTTATAGCTCGGTGCCTCAATTGTCAACAGGTGAAGTATGAGCACTAGAGACCGGGTGGGTTCCTTCAACAGATAGAGATTCAGGAGTGGAAGTGGGAGAGGATCACCATGGACTTCGTAGTTGGACTACCATGGACTTTGAAGAAGTTCGATTCCATTTGGGTGATTGTGGATCGGCTGACCAAGTATGCACATTTCATTCCTGTGTGTATTACCTATTCTTCAGAGCAGTTGGCGGAGATTTATATCTGGGAGATTGTTCGCATGCATGGTATTCTAGTTTCCATCATTTTTGATAGGGGTACTCAGTTCACATCGCGGTTCTGATGGGCCGTACAACATAAGTTGGGTACTCGGGTGGAGTTGAGCACAACATTTCACCCCCAGATGGATAAAGAATCCAAGTGCACTATTCAAATTCTTGAGGAAATGCTCTGTGCGTGTGATGGAGTTTGGAGGTTTTTGGGATCAGTTCTTGCCACTGGCGGAGTTTGCCTACAACAACAGTTATTAGTCCAGGATTCAAATGGCACTGTATGAGGCTTTATATGGTAGGCAGTGTAGATCCCCGGTGGGTTGGTTTGAGCCGGTAAAGCTAGATTATTAGGCACAAACTTGGTTCATGATGCTTTGGAGAAGGTTAAGGCGATTTAGGATAGACTCTGTACAGCCCGGTCTAGACAAAGAGTTACGCGGACCGGAAGGTTCATGATGTTTCCTATATGGTTGGAGAACTGGTCTTGCTTCGGGTTTCACCTATGAAGGGCGTTATGAGATTTGGGAAGAAAGGAAAATTGAGTCCGAGGTTTATTGGTCCTTTTGAGATATTGAGACGTGTTGGGAGGGGGGAGGGAGGGTTGCTTATGAGCTTGCCTTACCTCTCAGCTTGGCAGGAGTTCATTCGGTATTTCATGTTTCGATGCTCCAGAAGTATCACGGTGACCCGTCACATGTATTGGATTTCAGTTCAGCCCAGTTGGACAAGGATCTATCTTATGTTGAGGAGCCAGTGGCAATATTGGACAGGTAGGTTCGGAAACTAAGGTCAAAGAACATTGCATAAGTGAAGGTTCAATGGTAAGGTCATCCATTCGAGGATGCGACCTGGGAGACTGAGTAGGATATGCGCAGCCGTTACCCTCATCTTTTCACCATTTCAGTTATGTCTCTATGCTCGTTCGAGGACGAACGAATGTTTTAAGAGGGGAGGATGTAACGACCCGGCTGGTCATTTTAAGAATTAACACCCCGATCCCCTATTAACTGCTTTTCCTGTATTTGTTTCTGTTATTTGGGTTTGCCGGGATGATTTATTTTGAGTTTTGGAGTGTTTTGGGACACTTAGTCCCTAAATGAGAGTTTAAGCTTTAGAATTTGAATTATAGTCGAAGCAATGCGAAAACAGCCTCAAAATGGAATTTCATCGATTCCGTTAGCTCCGTTGGGTGATTTCGAGCTTAGGGGCGTGTTCGGATTGTGTTTTGGAGGTCCGTAGCTCATTTAGATGTGAAATGCCGAAAGTTGAAATTTGGAAGTTTCCGGTTCGATAGTGAAATTTTGATATAGGGATCGGAATCTGATTCTGAGAGTTGGGGTCAATCGAACTTGGTTTTGTTGGTTTTATTCTCGGATGTAGGATTCTTGAGATTTGTAGTTCATAAGGCTTGGATTGGAGAGTGATTTATTGTTTTAGCGTTGTTTGATGTGATTCGAGGGTTGGAATAAGTTCGTATGATGTTTTAGGATTCATTTGGACCTATGGTAGATTTTAACTTATTCACCGCTTTTACTTATTTTAAGGAAGATTTCAACATCATTTAAAACACATCTTTAGACCATGCCACATGAAATGCACCCGCAGTCCGAGACACATTTTATTTAACATTGTTACTATTCGGATTTGGGTCACATGAAATGCACACCCAAGTTTAGGAAGATAATTTTAAATTACGCGCCTAAAGCTACTACGCATTTTTAACTTTGCGAGGGCCATGGAAAACTCACTAAATGGCGCGCCTCGATTTTTGAGGATAAAAATATTAATTAAATGAGGGCCATGCATTTTGAAATTTTATTTGGCACGACACACCTCGATTTCCTATTTTTAAAGGGAATTCAAACTAAACTTCGGAGGGCCATAAGCTATTTGTGTTATCTAATATGGCTCACCTCCACTAATTAAAGGGTTTGGCTAATTGATAAAGGGCATTAGAAATGAATCAATTTCATGAAACCAAACTTAGCTGATTTATATCGACGGGGAATCGGGTCAATCATTCGATACTAATTGGGCCCACAATGGCCATCAATAGGAGAGACTATTTCGAAGCAAGCAAAAACGCATGGAACAGGGCCTACCATTTTCTGTCTCCAAATGCTTTCGAGATTCTAGGCCCAGATTGAGCCCAAATTTAACAAAAGAATGGAAATCAATATGTATTGGCCAGAGATCGAGTCTCTGAAGGGTCAAACCACTCTAAGCTCCAAAAAAAACTTTGGGTTTTAAAACAAAACTCCACACGATCCAAACTTAAAATCACACAGCATTCATTGATATAAGCAAAGGCAACCTGAACTAATTAGGATACAAATGCATGAAAAACTCAGAACACTTCATGTTTGAACACTTAAAGCTCCTGAAAGGAAACCTTGAAGCCTATTGAATAAGCACAGATACCTGACAACCTTTATCTGAACCAATAAGCTTGGAGAGCTATAAGATTAGATCACATGCCTAAGAAAGATCACTTTTTCTGAATTTGATTCAAAGCAGCACTATTTGGCCTTGTGTACTATTCCAATTCCTATACCAGGTTACCAACAAACATGCTAGACTTTAAGCCTTAAGCAAAACCTTTCAGCAGGCTATTAAAACAACTAATGCGAGGACAAACCTAATCACATAGCATTCAGACGCTAGCAAACCACTCAAACCAACCTAAAAATTAGTGCTATTACAAATCAGAGCACCTCTTTGACTTATCACCATTCTCAAACAAAACTGAACCAAACAGAAGAAACAAATCGCTTAACAACTTCAATTTCCTACTTGATATCCCACTCATACTCATTATACTGACCAAACATTTCAAATGCTAAACAATACAGGCAACATGAGATTAAAAGAGAAAGAGATAAAATTCAGTACAAATCAGTTCTCAATCATATTTCAACTCCAAACTTCATACTACAACCTAAGTGATGTCCATGATGTTGAAAATACCTGGAAATTGAAAAGGAAAAAGAAGTGAGGAAGCAATAAACAGCAGCAACCCAGTAATCAACAGCCTAGGAAGCAGGAAACAAAGCAAACAAACCAACTTGATTCAGGCAATGGAACAGTAACTTCAGTAAACCAAAAAGCTTCAAAACAACTTTTCAAAACACAAAAATCAAGCCATTTTTCAACCAAACACGGAATCTAGCCTTTTAGGGGATTCTATCTAGTGAAGAGGATCAGAAATTCAATTTTAAACAAAGTTTTTCGAGCAATTTTCACCAAGAAAATGCAAGGGAATCAGTGTTATCAAAGTATTCCAGCAGTCTCAGTTTTTTCAGCTTTTTTTATCCCCTCCTCCCTGACTTTTTTACTCAATTAATGATGCCTTTATAAGCAAGATATTAGGGCAGCTTAAAGGTATCAGTTTTTGCACTTTGCACCTTTTTATGTTTTCATTTCTGCTTAGGAGGCCTTAGTTTAAAAAACAAATTTCCACATTAGTCCCAACACCCAGCTTCCTAGAAGTTTCCTTAGGCTGTTACAAAGATTCCTCTACCTAGAGTTCCTAAACTACCCCTTTAAGCCCCTGTTATTATCCCTTGAGGCCAGACAGAACCCGGGTCAAATTGACACAATTTAATGGGTCTGAAAAGAACCAATTCAACTCCCTTTTGGGCTATTTGATCTTCAGGAACCGAATCAATATGACCTTTTCAGAGCCTTAAAGACTCGAAACAAAAAAAAAATTTGGGCCCAAAATAAGAACGAAAATCAACCTATCCAGACTTAGAAACAGAACACAAATAATAATCAAACACAACCTAAATCTAACATGCAAATACAGATGGTGAAAAATGAAAAATGAAAGCTCAGAAAATAAAAGAAAGAGTAGAAGAAGATGAGAAAAGAACACAAAAATATTAAGAGGTAAAGAAAAATACCTAAGAATCTCGGACAAATGAGAAATAGGGACTGATTCATTGAAATCTTTCAATTTTCGGCTCAATATGAGATTAATCGTATGTTCTTTATCAAAAACACACGAATATTGTCAAAATGGACCTAAAATCTTCAATGAAAACCTGATTTGGAAATTTGGGATTTTAGGGTTCATCTTTCGATTTAAGATTCGACGCGTTCTATGAGGATTCGAGGGAAAAGAAGTGAAAACTTGGAATGGGGGAGTGAAGGAGGGTTTGGGGTGTTGATTTGGGGGGTTTGGATTTGGACAGTTAAATATTAAAGGCGACGGCTCTAGGGTTTGTGTTTGAGTTCTCTAAAAGTGGAGAGATGAGAGACGATGGGGGGGGGGGGGTCTGGATTTGGACCGTTAAATATTAAAGGGACCCTAGTTCCTGGCCGTCTGATCATATGGGATCAACGGTTGAGATTAAGCTCAACGAAAACGATGTCGTTTAATTTTTTGGTGGGGCGGACCAGGTTGGACACGGGTTTGGGCTGGTTCTAGTTGGGTAAGGGTAAGATGATTTGGGCTGGGGGAAATTTTAAAAGACTTGGCCCAATTCAGAATCCTTTCTCTTTCAATTCAGCTTTCTTTTTATTTCTTTTCCTTTTTTCAAAAATTAAAATTAAAACCTAAATTAAATCCTAAAAATAAATTAACCTATCAAACACACTAATTAATTCTAAATAATAATTAACATGACCAATTAAAGCTAAATTTAAAGAAAACTACCCAAATTTGAGATCAAACAATAAAAATGCAAAAATAGTTATTTTTGTGATTTTCCCACTTTTATAAAACAAACTAATTTACTAACTAATCTAAAAATGTAAAACTAAATCCTAAATGAAAATGCAATATATTTTTGTATTTTTATGATTTAAACAAAAATAACCGTGCACATACCAATGCAAACAGTCGACAAAAATGCTACGAATTCTACAAAATTGCAAATAATGGGAGAATTATTTTCTTCAATCTATGGGAGTAATTCATATAGGGCAAAAATCACGTGCTCACAGCAGTTGGTCTCCAGTTCTGGTTTCCTTCTTCGTGTTTGCGACGAGGAGCTGGGGCAGGTGGAAGCTTAACACTTCGCGTTCGCGAAGCTGAGAGGTTATATGCTAGGCGTTCGCGAAGAAGGTCCCGCGTTCGCGTAGAGGGAGAGATATTCTACCACGTTTGCGATAGGGTCATTGCGTTTGCGATGAAGGAATTCTGGCCAAGCCAAGTTATACTTCGCGAACGTGATGGGCTTCCACGTTTGCGAAGAAGGAATCATCTGGGCAGATTATAAAGTTTTAAAATCGAGGGTTTAGCCATTTTTATCAAAACTAGAGTTTGGGAGTTCGGATTTGAACGAGATTTTGGGGGATTTTTAGAGATATCAATTGGGTAATGATTCTACACTTGTTTTTGGTTATATCCCACTAATCTATCATTAATTTTACCATTTTATTTCTGATTTGGGGTGAAAAATTGGGAAAAATGGAATAGAGTTCTTCAACTAAGATTTCGAGTTTTGATTGGGAATTTGACATCGGATTTGGATAATTTTGGTACGAGTGAACTCGTGAGTGAATGGGGGGTTCATAATTCGTAACTTTTTACCTGATTCCGAGATGTGAACCCCGAGAGGATTTTTGAACGTTTTCCTATTTTCTTGTCTTAGCTTCATTTCCTTTATCTAAATTAGTTGTTTGTAGCTGTATTTACGTATTGGTATTAATTTGATTAGATTTGGGCCACCCGGAGTTGGATAGTCATGGCAAGAGCATGGTTTCAGGTTGACTTTGAGCTGGTTCGAGGTAAGTGACTTGCCTAACCTTGTGTGGGGAAACTCCCCCTTAGGATTGGATATTGTTGATATATGAAATGCCTTGTACGTGAGGTGACGAGTGCGTACATGTGTTAATTGTTGAAAATCCTCTTTTTTCTTTAAGTAACTATAATTGTGTTTTTCTTCTTTGTTGTACATTACTTGCAATTTTAAGCCTACTGTTAGCTTAGAAAAGCATGTCTAAGTGACTTAACTGTTTTACTTGCTCAAACTGCCTTACTTGAATTCTGTACAACATGCTAGGTTAGAAATACCTGTTTTTCCTTGGTATGGAATTTGATAGAATTGAATATTCTTCGTGATGTTGTTGTGTGTTTACTTTGGGACTATGAGCGATATCCTGGTAGATCTCCCTTGCATGTTTATTTGGGACTATGGATTGGTATTTCGGTAGATCACCCTGCACATTTACATTGGAACTACGGGACTGCATCTGGTAGATTTCCCCTGTACTAGATATTTACATTTGGGACTATGGATTGGTATTCCGGTAGATCCCCTACACACTATGAGTTGGACTATCGGATGACACGCGGGAGAGCCACTGGATAATTACATTTGGGGACTACAGGACGATATCCTGGGAGATCCCCGGTTGCTTTTCTGTGTGGAGCTATATTCTCTCTGTGTTTTTTCTCTCTATTGTAGTTGTTGTTATTCGTATTATCCTGTGTTACTTTATACTGTTTCATCTCCTTTTATATATGAATGTATATGACCGGTAGGGCCTTGACCTTCCTCATCACTACCCGACCGAGGTTAAATTTGGAACTTACTAGGTACCGCTGTGGTGTACTCATGCCCTTTCCTGCACATGTTTTTCGTGTGCAGATCTAGGTTCTTCGACTCAGCCCTAGTGTTAGTTTGTATGAGTCCACCATACTGTAGAGTACCTGGTCCTATATGAGATAATGCTGAGAACACTGTAAAAACTAAAAGTAAAGAAGACAAAGGATTTTTATGTGGAAAAATCCCACACAAGGGGATCAAAAATCCACGACCTACTCTTGTAGGCTTTTAACTTCACTAACTTGCAATCTCCCTATTACAAACCACTTTGCAATAACCCTATTACAAAGACTTCAACTAACTTGTGATGCTCTCACCACAAGCCATTTTATAACTCTCCTAGTTACGAAGGCTTTAAACTTATGACTATTCCTAGTCACAATATAAACTCGGAAGTTTACAGATTTTTGGTTTTTTCCTAAGACAAAGCTTCTAAGAAAGCAAACTAGGAAATACAATGAAGAACAAATGACAAGATTACAAATCAACTATGGATGTACATAAACTCAATAAGAAACTGATCCTTAGTGGAGTTGTCTTCTTGTTCTTGACACACTAGTGACTTCAATGCCGGATAAACACTGTTATGCTTGAGAGAATATAATTGGATGCACAAAGATGTTGTGCCTTGCACCAGGTTGTTATATCACAAAAGACATCACAATAGATAGTGATGTCAATTCTTGGTACACGTTTCTTACCAATGAGAAGTGACTGCTATACTGTCTGCACAACCACTTCTATGCAGTTGCGTTCCAGCTAAATAGTCGACTTGTACTTCTATTAGAGAACACTAACGAACCAGGTCCTAGTTGTGTTCCTATTCTGTAATAGTTGTGATATGGTCACCTTTTACTGCTACGTTCCAGCTATACAGTTGGCCTTTACTTTTGTCAAAGAACCCTAAGGGATTGGGTCCCTATTGTGTTCCTCTTTATAATGATTGCGGACAGTCACTGACTTGTACTTGTGTCGGAGAACCCTAAGGGACCAGGTCACCAGGTCCCTGTTGTGTTCCTCCCTATGGTCATTCATTCATTTGCTGATGTTCAGACTTGGACCAGGTCAGTTGAAATGTATACCATGTGGGCCAGATTCTCTATCTGGTTCTTCACAACAAGTTTTTTAGATCATCAAAACATAAGAAGCATAAGGCAAAGATATTGAAAATCCATCAATTTTCCCCATTTTTGATGATGACAAACTTAGGCATGGATAGTATTTGCTTGGAGCAGAAATAACCAGATAAGATACTAAAAACTACACAAGGTTCCCCCTTAATTGCAGTTTCTTTTTTAATTTTTTTTACTCCCCCTTAATCTCAGAGCTCTCCTGAAATATGACGTTACAAAGTTCCCCCTTAATCTCAGTTCTTCCCCCTTAATCTCAGTTCTTCCCCCTTTTGGCATCATTAAAAAGAGCACAAGCAGGTATTTAGCATAAAGAAGTCTAACACAACTAACTCATGCCATATATGTGCACACAACATGATAGAAAAGAGAAGCCAGAGAAACGTAGCAATGTATAGGCAAAAAGGGAAGCTGTTTTATTAATGTTTACAATGGACTGAGCAAGACATGAGCAGTAATGGTGAATTCCAGCATGCCATCACAAAAGCAAAGGCAAACAAAAATAAAACAGTAGCCACAAAATGTTAGAACAAACATAGCTGGACACTAAGAGGATCCTAGGGGACAATAGAAGAAGGAGGCTTGGAAGAGGAGACAACAATGGTTTTGAGAACCAGGTCCAGTCGAGCATTTGCAGACAATTGTTCTTCAGGAAATTGTGCCCGAAGTTTATCATTTTCCCTTGTCAGTCGTGAAACTTCTTCATTAACAGAATTAGGTCCTTTAACTGCTTGACTGAGCTGAGTTTCCAGTATGGTATTTCGAGCCCTCAAACTTCTGATCTCTTCAGAAGCTACATTTTAAGCGTTGATCAGCTGAGAAATGGTTGATATGCTTCTACCAACTCTTTATACACATTCACATTCTTCTAAAGTGGTCTTAGAGAAGGTTTGCTTGCGTGTGCCTACTTTGGGATTCCCCAAGGAGACCTTGTAGAATCTGAACACCTGAGTGAGGAGAAAGCCATATGGTAGCCCATGATTCCCACCTTTAAAGTTTGCCACCATTTGCATATGATCTATCATGATTGCTAGCATATTGATTGGGACAAACTCATCAAGTGCTTCCATTAAGACCATATCAAATTTTGTAGCAATAGATCGCCTCTCAGAATGAGGTTAGAGCACCTTATTAACCATTTCAAAGAGAAGCTAATACTCAGGAAGCAATACCTTCTTATGCACCTGTTCCCCTTGCTGAATAGCTTGCTCCATCATGATGGCTCTCCTAAAGTTTACACCACAGAAACCCTTGATAGAGGATATTCCTTCACATGGAATTCTGAGAACCTTTCCCAATGTTGAAGCGTCGAGTATAATGTCTACTCTATTTACTAGTGCACAAATGTGATCCCCCTCAATAGTAAAGAGAGATGCGTAAAACATTTGTACCACATCTTCGTACACCAGAGGCATGCTCCCTTCAAATAAGTGTTCCCATTGTTGAAATTCCACAATCTCCAGAATTTGTCTCATACCAACGATTTCTGAAATTGCTGGATCGAATGTGCGACCCCACAAGACTTTCTAAGTCTTAATCTCTGCTGCCAAAGACCACTATCACAGGGCATGGTCCTTAGTGAACCAGATTCTTTAGCAGTTTCCTATTTTCATTTGCTAGACCCTTGGACAAACTTTCCTTTCCAGCTTGCTATCCCCACAGTATCATCTTCATACATGGCTTACTCAGTTTGAGTCTTTTTAGAATTGTTGTTGCCCTTTATAGCTGACCCTTTTTGTTGCTCAATAGTTTCATTTGAAGCTTTATCCTCAGACTTTTGAGCTTTCATAGATTGTTGTAATGAGGAACCAGGTTCCCTTGGAGCATTTTTGTCAACCCCACTTATTGGAGCACTCTTGTCAGTGACAAATTCTATTTGGTTCATTATCCTCTTTTTCCTTTTCTTGACACTCCTCTTACTTTTCTGAAATGTGGGCTCAAAACTCCCTTGCTGCTGTGACCTGATAGTGGGTGACTAGGAGAAGGATTCTACGAGCTTAGAATAATCAGGAGGTGCAGGAGTGGGTTTGCATGGAAGAGAATCAGGTTCTTCAGAAGGTTTTTCTAAGAATGTCTCATGAGCCAAAGACTCAAGGAGTATTGTGGTTCTTACATCTCCTATGAATGGAGTGTCTTCCCCTTGATACCCAGATGAGAAATACACTCCTTCATTCATCAGACTCTAAGCAACGATAGCCATGATGTTATACGCTGCTTCCCTTTCTGGTGACTTTGAGAGAGTCACCAAGTCCAGGATGGAGGAGTTCAGATATTGGTCAGGATCATCCTCAGGAACTTTTGACACTTGAGAGGTAAAACCTCCTGAGTGTACATTGATGAGATTAGACGAATGGCTAGACATAGGGTTTTCAAAATAAGAGAGAACAGGGTTTATCAAAAAAGGGAAAACTGTAGGAAAGGAGGAGGATCTAGGAGTGGGTAAAGTAGTAGAAGGAGTGCAATAGTGAAGCTCTGGGGATGATTTCAGGGATGATAGGGAAGAGAGAGTGGTGTTAATGGTGAGAGAAGGAGTCGATTGTTTGATTGACATTATAGGAGTACTTGGAAGACGAGTAGAGTGAGAGTGACAGAGAGATGAAGAGAGGATCACAGCTACACAAACGAGATGAAGGTTCATGACTTGCTGTGAGAAAGAAAGAAAGTTTTATTGGAAGAAGGACTAATGATAAGAGGAGAGAGAAACAGGTTTTGAATAGTTCTGAAAACGACGGTTGGTTTGTGGGTGCAGAGGGGATGAAGGGATTTGAAAGACAAGACAAGACATATAGGCTTTGAAAAGTCGGATGATGTGGAAGTTGAGTTAATTTTGTTTAAAAAGAATTTTTTTTTGTTTTGTGATGGCATGCAGAATAAGCATACTACTACTAACCTGGGGTACAGGAACCTGATGACAGACCATTTTTTTAAAAGGTTTTCGCAGCTCCTCTCTCGCAGTGCCTATTGTACTTTTAGCTTCTATGATTGTCATGCGTGTTTACCTGTAATAGTATTGATGTGAGTTAGGCTTGGCCAGAAAACACTTTAGCTAACTTTACCCGATGGTATCTTGCATAGCCAGCTGATGGAGGATCAGGTTTCTTATTAGACTCTTATGACCCCATCTTCACCTTGTTTGATCCAGAATATTCTCTATTCAAGGCTTTGACAAAGATATATGGAATTTGGTCTTCTATTCTGCAAGACTTTCCATAGATCAACCCTTTCTTCATATTGACCATCAAAAGATAATCCCACCACTCAATGTGCTTGGCCCTCTTATTTTGAGATTCTTCTTCAGTTGTTGACAAGGCCATTAAGTTTTGCTTCCTTGTCCCCCAAGGGATAAGGCATGATCATGGCAAATGAACCATTCTAGAAGTGCTTTTCCTTTCCAAAAAAAAAAAACAACACAGTTAACATCATCATACCTAACAAGATTAGGAACTCTGTCACTTGAGATGTAACATGGGAACAAGTCCTAAGTTCCCCTAAGGTATCTCAAACTTTTGTGGGCATCCTTCAAGTAGGATTCCTACGGACTTTCACTTTGGATTCTATTATGGAGTGGTGATATAGAAGGAACTGAAGAATATTTTTTTTTGAAAAGAGAAACAAAAACTTATCTAACTCTAGAATAAAAAAAAGTGATTAGCTTGTCACACAGATGAGAGCTTTTGTGTTTCTAGTGTGGGATTGAAGTTTGATTGGTAGGGGAGATTTGGAAGAATTTGATTTCCCACACTCCATGTTTTGTTGCTTGAGAGGTTCTATGAGCTGCATCTCCAATCTTTCTTCAGCTTTAGTGGTAGTAAGTGAAGTACCAAGTTCCTTGTGAGAAGTGAAAGATGATGTTGCATTGTCTTTCATCAGTCTCCTTCATCTTGCTCATTTTATCAGTCTCCCTATTTGAAGCCTCAGATATTTCCCATTGACCAGAGTTGGTTCATCATATTGATCATCACCATTACTTCCTTGGTTAAAGGAAGGTGTCTTGTTGAATATTCCATGAGCATTTCTTTCCATTTACTGTGCCTTTTATTGTAGACCTTGTGGCCTTGCTTTGGGGAGAGTACCCTAGAAAGATTCCTTCGTTCATCTTTTGTATTGAACTTCCTAAGTTGATCTTTCTCGTTGTCGAGAACATGACATTTTCAGTCAAGAAGGTTCTCGGATGAGTTGTCTTTTAGTCAAGAAGGCATTTTCTTCCATTTGGTAGCTCATAGTGGATTTTGATTTAGGAAGGACCTGACCAGACACATGTTCACCAAGTAGAAAGCAGTATTTACTACTTTTGTCCAGAATTTCTTGGTGATTCCATAGTCGATGAGCATATTCCATGCCACATCTTCAAGTTCCGTTCTTTCTTCAGCAATACCATTTTGCTTTGGGGTCCTTGGTGTAGAGAAATTGTGCGTGATCCCTTTTTTTCGCTTTCACTTGAATCTTCTTGATAAGAACCATTAACACCTCAAGAGTCTCCTCCTTTGTTTTATGAACTGTGTCCAGGTGACTCTTGAGTTTGGCAAACCATGCACCAGGTCCTTCTGAGTTAATTTATTCGGAGGTGAGAAGCTTGCATGCACCAATCTTTCATGTCAATTTTTGACTTCACCCATCTCATACCACCAGCTTTTGGAGATTCATAGTCGACCGAATGGATGTTCTTGTTTCCTTTGTCCACTGAGACCACACAGCCAGTTATCAGATTGATACCTGTACTTTAGGCCATTCACATAGTACACGTTCCCACCTGAGTGCCAAAAACCTTTCTAACTTTACATCTACTGAGAATGTACCCTCTCATTTCTTTTTAAGGATACATTCCCTTCCTGCAAGGCTTTCAGTGAGAGAAATTCATGATGTTTTCAGTCACGAGCTTTGAACATCCATAGTCCATAGTCTATCGCAGTACGCTTTCTCTCACTGTTCCTTGCACATGCAAATCAAAGGTTAGATTTAGGAACCCAAACTAGTTTGGGTCCCTTGTTATGATAGAAAGGATGAATAAGGGCTTTCCTAGTCCATGCAGGTAACATACGCTTCTTGCGAGTGGTGCCCAGTCCTTTGTTAGTAGTCACTTTATTAGTAAACACTTTGTTTTTCTGAACAGACTGAACCTTGGCCTGGAAATTTTCTTTAAAATGCCCGTTGTTCCCATAGTGGGTACATAGCCAGTTATCAGGGACCGTGACATACTTGCTGTGAGGGTTGTAGGGAGTTTTCTCCCTTTGGAACCCAATCCCCTACCTATTTCCACTATTGTTAAGATACATGGCAGTGACAGCATCTGAGGACCAGGTCCACTTTAGAGATTTATTAAGATCAATTATTACTTTCTCCAATTCAGCTTGAAGTTGCTGATTCTTCTTGAGTTCACTACATAGACTGGTTTTCACAACAGTTAATTCATTTTCAAGTATGATGTGTGTCTCACTAGCTACTTCCTTTCCTTTTCCAAGATCACATTCCTATGTTCTCTATTGAGTCCCTCAAAGGTTTCCTCTAGATCGGTGCATATCACTAAAAGATCATCCCTCTTTTTCTCAGTAGTTGCAATTTTTCCTTCTAAGGTATGTTTCTCATTGCTAAGACCTTCTATTGTTTCCTTTATATCAACAACTACTACCATCAGGTCTTCTCTCTCATTTTCCACACTAGTTATTCTTTCATTCAAGGCTTCCTTTTCTTTTTCAAGATTAGCTATGGTCTTATTTAGGTCCACTACACGGACCACCAGATCATCTCTAGATTGTTCTGCCTCCCCTAGTTCCATGGTCAGGATCTCCTTATCATTAACAAGGCTATAATAAGCATCAATTAGGACATTTGCTAATGACCTTAGCTTCTTAGAAGAGTAGGATTTAAGATTTGTCTAAACATCCCTGAAGTTTACCTCATCGTCTTCATCTTCTTCTTCATCATCAGACTGAGCCATCAGCGCGACAGTGAATCATATTTCATTTCTTCAGTTTCCACTACCAACATGGAACTGTTTTCTATATCTGGTTCCCTTTCAGATACACTAGAGGAGTCTCCCCAAGTAGCAATAGCCTGCTTAACAATATTGTCAGCAGCACTTTTTCGATTGAATCGTTTGTCTGGAACTAGGTTCGTTTTTGCTGCTTTGTCAGGATTTTGTTTGTATTGCTCCTGTTTTGCGAGTGGTCAGTCTTTGATGAAATGCCCTGGCTTTCAACATCTGTGACAGAGATCATTGTTCCTTGCTTTACTTGAACTACCCCACTTTGGTATACCACTATTTCTTCGGACCATCTTTTGAAATGTCTTAGTAAGATAGGCCATGTCACTATCTTCATCACTTAAGTCATTGCTTTCAGCTTTGAGTACCAGGTTCTTTTCCTTCTTAGGCTCTCTTCTTTCACTATCTTTCTTTCTTTTCATCTCATATGTCTTCATATTACCAATCAACTCATCCATAGTTAGAGTTTGTAGATCTTTAGCTTCAGTAATGGCATATACCTTACTTTCCCAAGAACAAGGTAGAACACTGAGGATTTTCCTTATAAGCTTGTTTCTAGGAATAACATCTCTAAGTGAATGAAGATCATTTATGATGGAGGTGAATCTGGTAAAAATATCTTGTATAAACTCATTATCCTTCATCCTAAAGAGCTCATATTCCATGGTGAGCATGTCGAGACTGTTTGACCTGAGTGGTTCCTTCGTGTGCGGTTTGCAATGCTTCCCATATTTCTTTGGCAGTGTCACAAGCTGAGACTCTGTTGTACTCATCAGGTCCTATGCCACACATCAAGATTTTCTTGGCACGATAGTTCTTTTCTACAACTTTTCTGTCAATGTCGCTATAATCCTTTCTGCCTTTCGGCACCATTGGTCCTGTTTCTTCAAGCTTCTTCATGGGGACATATGGACCATCACAAATGATGTCCCACAGTTCTGAATCTTCTACCATCATGAAATCATGCATGCGGGTCTTCCACCAGCCATAGTACTGACCATTGAATCTGGGAGGTCTGTAGGTTGATTGTCCTTTCTCAATGTTGGGTGGAGAAACCATTGAGATCCTTTCTAGGTGTTAACCTTTTAGAAAGAACCTACTCTGGTACTGATTGTTAGTTTATATGAGTCCACCAAATTGTAGAGTACCTGATCCTATATGAGATAATGCTGAGAACACTGTAAAAATTGAAAGTAAAGAAGACAAGGGATTTTTATGTGGAAAAATCCCACACAAGTGGATAAAAAACCACGACTTACTCTTGTATACTTTTAACTTCACTAACATACAATCTTCCTATTACAAGCTACTTTGCAATAACCCTATTACAAAGACTTCAACTAACTTGTGATGCTCTCACCACAAGCCACTTTATTACTCGCCTAGTTACAAAGGCTTTAAACTTATGACTATTCCTAGTCACAACATAAACTCGGAAGTTTACAAATTTTTAGTTTTTTCCTAAGACAAAGCTTCTAAGAAAGTAAACTAGGAAATACAATGAAGAACAAATGACACGATTACAACTCAACTACGGATGTACATAAACTCAATAAGAAACTAATCCTTAGTGGAGTTGTCTTCTTGTTCTTGACACACCAGTGACTTCAATGCCGGATAAACACTGTTATGCTTGAGAGAATATCACTGAATGCACAAAGATGTTGTGACTTGCACCAGGTTGTTATATCACAAAAGATATCACAATAGATAGTGATGTCAATTCTTGGTACACATTTCTTCCCAATGAGAAGTGACCGTTGTACTGTCTGCACAACCACTTCTGTGCAGTTGCATTCCAACTGGATAGTCGACTTGTACTTTTGTTAGAGAACACTAACGAACCAAGTCCTAGTTGTGTTCCTCTTTTGTAGCAGTTGTGAGTTGGTCAACTTCTGCTGCTACGTTCCAGCTGTACAGTTGACCTGTACTTCTGTCAGAGAACCCTAAGGGATTGGGTCCCTATTGTGTTCCTCTTTATAATGATTGCGGACAGTCACTGACTTGTACTTGTGTCAGAGAACCCTAAGGGACCAAGTCACTAGGTTCCTGTTATGTTCCTCCCTGTGGTCATTCATTCATTTGCTGATGTTCAGACTTGGACCAGGTTAGTTGAAATATATACCATGTGGGCCAGGTTCGCTATTTGGTTCTTCACAACAAGTTTTTTAGATCATCAAAACATAATAAGCATAAGACAAAGACATTGAAAAGCCATCACCTACTATCCTTGAGGCAAGACGATTTTTCAGAGACTTCGAGGTATATCTGCCGTATTCGTAGACCGAGGAGTCCCTCTCCAGTCTCTCTTGTAGTTATAGCCCTTCTGTATTTCTTTTGATTTAGACATTCTGGAGTTAGAGCACTATGTATTATCCATAGCTTGTGATTTCATAAGATTCCAAGTTTTGGGAGATATTTTAGTTGAGAGTGTGTATTTGTATATGCCGAGCGGCATCTTAAATGCTTTCATTATGTTTATCCGTAGATTCTACTAGTTTTTATCCGTTGTTTCCTTTTTCCGCAAATTGTTAGGCTTACCTAGTCATAGAGACTAGGTGCCGTCACGATAGTTTAAGGAGGCAAACTGGGGTTGTGACAGTATTTGGTGTGATGAGTTGTATTGTAACAACCTAGTTGTATTGTAGTTATAGCCCTTCTGTATTTCTTTTGATTTAGACATTCTGGAGTTAGCGCACTATGTATTATCCATAGCTTGTGATTTCATAAGATTCCAAGTTTTGGGAGATATTTCAGTTGAGAGTGTGTATTTGTATATGCCGAGCGGCATCTTAAATGCTTTCATTATGTTTATCCATAGTTTCTACTAGTTTTTATCCGTTGTTTCATTTTTTTTCAAATTGTTAGACTTACCTAGTCATAGAGACTAGGTGCCGTCACAATAGTTTAAGGAGACAAACTGGGGTTGTGACAGTATTTGGTGTGATGAGTTGTATTGTAACAACCTAACCAGTCGTTTTGAGCATTTGCATTCTGTTCAATAGTTTGAGGTCTTGAGTAGCTTCGCATGATATATTATGACTTGCCTGTATGGTCGGTTTTGGTTCTCAAGTGGTTAAAGATTTATTTTAAAGGATGACTCTCAATTTGGAGCCTTTACGTTGGAAGAGTTGACCAAGTTTATTTTTTTGTATTTGATCTCAGATTAGAGTTTTGATGGTTCTGTTAGGTCCAGATAATGAATTTGAACTTAGGTGTATGTGTGGATTTTGATTTGAAGGTTCCTAGGCTGTTACGGATTGAATTGCCGAAGGTTGGATAGTTGAAAGTATGGAAGGTTGATAGGTTTGACCGAGAGTTGACTTTGCGGATATCGGGTTCGGATTTCGGTTTCGGGAGTTGGTATAAGTCCGTTGTGTCATTTGAAACTTTGCATGCAAAATTTAAGGTCATTCCGAGTTGATTTGATATGGTTCAGCATGAGTTTTTGAAGTTAAAAGTTCATTAGTTCATCAGGCTTGAATTGAAGTGCGATTCGTGGTTTTGATGTTATTTGGTGTGATTTAGGATTTATTTTGCAAACTCATGTTTGGCCATAAATTTTGCTCACATTTTGGCAGAATCCCAAATCCCAAAATCACCGCAATTGCTGATTTTGGGCGAAAATCCCAAAACTTGGGAATTATATACATATTTTTCCAAAATAAAGTTGGGAGGTTTGTTTTGAAAACGTATGTCCAAACATATTTTCATCTTCAAACCAAACTTCATCCAAGTCAGATTTTTCAAAATAAATTTAGGAATCTATGGCCAAACACGAGCTAAGGTCCTAGGTGCTGACCTACCTTTAAAACGTAAAGTTTCTACCAATCATAAAGTACAAGTGCAAAACTATTTGAGCACAACAATAAAAAAGTTAACAAGATAACATAGAACAAAATAAAAAAAGATTAAAACTAAGTGGAAAAAGTGAACAAATAAAGATTAAAAAGGAACAAAAGAAGAAGAATATGCACTGGAGAAAAAAAAGAAAAAATCAGCGAGAATGAGTAAGAAAAATAAAAATCTCTAAGCTAAACCCAAGTAAAAGTCAGCATACTTGAGCTACATAGGAATCGAACCTGCATGATTTCTCAACCACACGCCCCAAATTCGGGGTTCCAACCAAAGCACCCATCGATTTTTTTGACTAATGGGTACTATTGACTTAATATATTGCATTTATAAGAAGTTTCTATATAAGCATATGTGGTTTGTGTGGGGGTTAATAGGTGCTCGAGCACCTGGAACATTAGATGTAGATCCGCCCCTGGCCTCGAGTAGGTTCGTATTATGTTTCGGAATTGGTTGGTGTGATTTGACAGGGTCCTGAGGGCCTCAGATGAGTTTCACACGGGCTTCAGATAATTTGGGATGGTTTTGGCAGCTCAATTCCGATACTTTCGCACCCGCAACATTTGGTCCGTGGGTGCGAGTCCGCATAAGCAGACAGGGGACCGCATATGCGGTGTTGGTTGAGCTCAGGGGGTCACAGGTGCGGCTGTGTGTGTGCAAAAGTGTGCATTTAGGTCTACAAAATCGGATTCGCAGGAGCTCATGTAGGTTTGCAGAAGCGGAATTTTTGGAACTTAAGTGAAGTTCGCATATGCAATAAATGTTTCACATATGCGGAGTCGCAAAACGAGGCAAAATATGTTTTGAATGAGGGTTTAATTTCATTTATCATATTTTGTGTAGAGAGCTCATATTTGGGCGATTTTGGAGGAGATTTTCATGATTTGAATTGGGGTATGTATTTTTTACTCGGATTTGGTTATTATAATGATTTCATCTTTGTTTTAGCATTTAATCGACAAATCTAAATGAGAAAAATTAGAAATTTTAGTAAAAACTTTTTTAGATAAAATTTAATAATTTGAAAGTTTATTTGAGGTCGGGATTAGATGAAATTGGTATGACTGGACTCGTATTTGAATGAGTATTTGGAATTTGTGATTTTGGACGAGTTTCGGGATGCAGGATTGTGGTTGACCTTTTGGGTTGATTTTTCATAATTGAACAAGATCGTAATTTTATCGTTTGAGATTATTTCATATGGCTTTTATTGATATTATTAAATTATTTTGGCTAGATTCGAGCAATCCGAGGTTGATTCACGCGGAAAGGGATTTTTTGGGTATTAATTTAACTTATATTGAAGTAAGTATCTTGCATAACCTTATGTGGGGGAATACCTTTTAGGATTTAGCCTTAATTGTTTATTTGTATCGTGCAATAAGCAATGTGCACTCGAGGTGGCGATCGTGTACACAGGATACCACAGTATAAGGAATGGAGAAACAGACTCCAAGAAAGTAAACTAAATCATAGATACAAAAGTTTCCCTACAAAGGGGCTGGCTTCAACACCCATAAGGGACGGCTTGCCAAGCCACACAAACAGTTAATTTACTTATAGTCACAAAGGGTTTCCTACAAAGGGGGTTGACTTCAACAACCCATAAGGGACGACTTGCAAAGCTACACAACTCAAAAACCTTTTGTACTATTACCAACTTTAGTTGTTATAACTCAAAAAGCTTTCATACTACAATAAGCTAACTTTCTTAGAGTATTCTTACTCTATTTTCATACATGGACCGGCCTTTCCATCCATTCGAAAGAAAGAACAAGAGGAAAATTTAGAAAGAACTCATATGTAATATATCACAAAAGATTTACAAAGGTTACCAGATGATCTTACAACCACTACATAGCCTCCTTTATTTAGGACTAGGAGGTTATTACAAGACAAACTTACATTATAAAATAAACCTATCTTACATGGAAAACCTATCTACAAGTGGGTCTTTTTGTCATGTGAAGGACCTTAGGCGAACCAACTAAAAAGCTCCTGAAAACATGTGAAAGATGTGAAATATACATGGTATAGCATGTGAGAATATGCGGTAGCATGTGACGACATGTGAAAGTAGGTTGTTGCATGTGATGAAGCATGTGGAAGCATGTGAAAGCAAGTGGAAGTAGGGCCCGAATAGTATGAAAAGATGTGGAAATTTGTCTTGGCATGGGTAGATAAATTTTTAGGGTTTATAATGTAGGATGATGGTGGGATTAGCAAGGATTTGGATAATGATCTTTCATTGATTCTCTGGGTTTGTCTTCTAGGCATATTTTCAAGGTCCTTGTGTAGTAATGTCTGGAACATGACAGTCTTTCTTTGCCTTGTTCTTTCTCCTTTGTATTGAGAGATGTAATCCACAACCTTAATCTGGAGATGTCGTGAGTGAATTTTTCTCGGATGACTTCGTATGGGGTTTGATATTCCTTTGCTGCTTCCCGTACTCTTTCCCAGTGAGGATGAGTGCTGGTATAATTCCAGCTCACCCAATATTTTGTCCATATCTCTCTCGGGATGCACCTATTTTACTGGAAGATAATTCATTATGCCTTACTATATTCTTCTTCCATGGATAAAATGGACACATAAAATTTCCACCAGAAAGATGCCTTTGCTTGCGCATGGACTTTTCCATTAATAATCTTCACTGGCCTATGGAACATGAATACCTTTGTTGTGTAGGAATCGTTAAAACATTTATCCAATATCTTCTAGGCTTGGACCATAGTAAAAATTCTTTAAGAGCTGGTTCAATATTATCAAAATCCTTGAAGACGTTGCATTTGAATTCCATGAAAATATAATATTGATGGCATAGGTACAGAAAAAACCATAATAGTTCTTGTGGAAAATCCTTGGCTTGTGCCATGAATATATGGTAGAATGGATATTCTGGATTGACTCCATAAGGATTAAGAATGGATATTCTAGATTGACTCCATAAGGCTTAAGAATGGATCCTCCATGTTGTCGGAAAACTTGGAGCTCATAATAAATTCTTCTTTCCATTAAAATTGATGGATCAATAGGATCCATAAGATTGAACAACTCCGGTGCATGATCTGTTGGTTTCAATGTCACCACCCCAGTTCGCCCTCCGTGAACTGCCATGATGGCACATAGTACCTACGACTAAGTAAGCTTAACAAATGCAAAAAATAAACAATTTGTGGAAGAAATAACTAGAAACCAAAATAACCAAATGGAACAGTATTTAAGATGCCGCTCAGCATATACAATACAACTCTCGAAACTAACAACGTTTCCCAAAACCCAGAATCTCATGAAACCATAAACCTTTGATTGTCTATAAGTTTCTAACTCCAGCATGTCTAACAAAAGTAAGTACAGAAGGGCTAATGCTTAAAGAGAGAATAGAAAGGGACACCTCGGTCTGCGGACGCGGCAGATATACCTCGAAGTCTCTGAGAAAGTCGCCTTGCCTTAAGGGTGATACGACTGAGTCAAAGTACCTAGATGTGCACATGAAAAACTTGCGCAGGAAGGGCATGAGTACACCATATCGATACTCAGTAAGTGCCAAGCCTAACCTCGGTCGAGTAGTGACAAGGAAGGTCAGTGCCCTACTGAGGTTAAATAAAATATAATGTTTAACAATATAGAACAAAACAATATAACTAAGTACAGCGGTAAATGTAACATAGGATAGAAAGAACAACAACAACTACTACAGAGGCAAAGTAAACATAGAAAGAAATACAACTCAACTCAACGATAACAACCGAGGATCTCCCATGATACCGTCCTGTATTCCCAAATATAAATATCCAGTGGATCTCCCGGGATACCATCCCGTAGTCCAACTCAAAATGTGAGGGGATATCCAGAATACCAATCCGTATCCAAAATATAAATACTAAGTACATAGGGAATCTACCGGGTGTAGTCCTGTAGTTCCAATGTAAATATGTAGGGGTATCTCCCGGAATACCATTCCGTAGTCCTAAAGTAAACATACAGGGGGATCTCTCAGGATACCGTCCCGTAGTCCCAAAGTAAACACACAACAACAACAAGAAGAGTACAGGGTGCAATTCAAGTTCCATACCCAGGTAAAACAGGTATTTCTAACCTAGCATGCTGCACGTAGTCTAAATAAGGCAGTTTGAACAAGTAAGGTAATTAAGTCAATTAGACATGCTTTCCTAAGCTAACAACATGCTTAAATTGCAAAGAGACATAATCGTAATTACTTAATGAAAACCGGATTTTCAACAATTAGCACAAGTACGCACTTGTCACCTAACGTACAAGGCATTTCAACTATCAATAATACCAAATCTTAAGAGGAGTTTCTCCCACACAAGGTTAGGCTAGCCACTTACCTCGAACCGACTCAAAGTCAACCCGAAACCGCATTCTTGCCATGAGTACTTGACTCCAAATGGACCAAATCTGTTCAATTCAATTGCATAATGTAAATAATACTTCAAGTAACTGATTCTACAAAGAAGTTCTGAGCTAATACGCGAAATTAGGTAAAATGATCAAAACGCCCCTCAGACCCACGTCTCGGAATCCAGTAAAATTTACATTTTTAGAGTCCTCATACTCTCACGAGTTCAGTCATACCAAAAGTACCAAAATCGGACCTAAAATGGTCCCTCAAATCATCATTCAAAACTCTCTATTTAACCAATCCCTAACCCCTAATTTACCAAGATTTTTCTTAAATTTTCGTGCTTACAATGATAAAAATCACCTCAATAACAGGTCTAAGGACCAAATACCTTACACTAATGAATTCCTTTGAAAATCTCCCTTGAAAATGCTCCCCAAAGCTTCTTCCCGTTTGAAAAGAAGTGAAAAATAACTCAAATTCGTGAAGGCAACTATTTATATGTTCTGCCCAGCGAATCCGCTATTGCGGTTGCGGTCCCGCTTTTGCGGTACAAAGGTCGCATCTGCGACAATTCACTAAACTAAGATTCCGCACCTGCAGTTTCTCATACGCAGATGCGGTACCACTTTTGCGGTGAAGCTCCTGCTTCTGCGGCTCCTACTGGCTCTCCCCCTTTCCGCTTCTGCGGTTCTAGCGCCGCTTCTGTGGCTCAGCACCTGGGGGACCCAACCGCAGGTGCGGTTATGACAGAAAATCAGCAGCTTCAGCTGCAACTCCAAATTCCAAATCCTTTCGCCAACCATCCGAAATCATCCTGAGGCCCCCGGGTCCTCAACCAAAAGCACAAACAAGTCTAATACCACTGTCCAAACTTATACCAATCCTTAAAACACCTAAAACAACATTGAAACATCAAATCAACCACATATTCAAGCCTAAGAACTCCAAAACCCTCAATTTATGCTTTTGATCAAAAAGTCTATCAAACCTCATCCGAATGACCTACAATTTTGCACACACATCACATTCAACACTACTGAGCTACTCCAACTTCCGGAATTCCATTCCGACACTTAGATCAAAATCTCACTATCGAATCGGAAACTTCAAAAATTCAACTTTCGGCATTCCAAGCCTAAATAAGCTACGAACCTCCAAAAAACAATCCGAACATGCCCCTAAGCCCGAAATCACTCAACAGAGCTAACGAAACCAACATAAATATCATTGCAAGCCCGTCTTCACACTGCTTCGACTACAGTCCAATTTCTAAAACATAAACTGTCATTTAGGGACTAAGTATCCTAAAACTCTCTGAAACTCCAAATAAATCCTCCAGGCAACTCACCATAGCAAAAACAAACACAGGGAAAGTAGTTAATAGGGAATCGGGCGTAAATTCTTTAAACGACCAGCCGGGCCATTACATCCTCTCACACTTAAACATTCATTCGTCCTCGAACAAGCACAGAGACATACCTGAAATAGTGAAAAGATGAGGGTAACGACTGCGCATATCCTACTCGGTCTCCCAGGTCGCCTCCTCGACTGGCTAACCATGCCACTAAACCTTTACTAATGCAATGTTCTTTGACCTCAGCTTTCGAACCTACCTGTCCAATATCGCCACTGGCTCCTCAACATAAGATAGATCCTTGTCCAACTGGATTGAGCTGAAATCCAACACGTGCGACGGATCACCGTGATACCTCCGGAGCATCGAAACATGAAATACCGAATGAAATCCTGCCAACCTGGAAGGTAAGGCAAGCTCATAAGCAACCTCCCCAACACGTCTCAATATCTCAAAAGGGCCAATAAACCTCAGACTCAACTTCCCTTTCTTCCCAAATCTCATAACGCCCTTCATAGGCAAAATCTGAAGCAGAACCCGCTCTCTAACCATATAGGAAACATCACGAACCTTCCGATCCGCGTAATTCTTCTGTTTGGACTGGGCTTTATGGAGTCTATCCTGAATCACCTTAACCTTCTCCAAAGCATCCTGAACCAAGTGTGTTCCCAATAACCTAGCCTCACCCCTCTCAAACCAACCCACCGGGTATATAAAGCCTCATACGGTTCCATCTGAATGCTAGACTGATAGTTGTTGTTGTAAGCAAACTCCCCCAGTGGCAAGAATTGATCCCAAGACCCTCCAAACTCAATTACACACACATGGAGCATATCCTCAAGAATCTAAATAGTGCACTCGAATTGTCTGTCCATATGAGGGTGAAATGTTGTACTTAACTCCACCCGAGTACCCAACACATGTTGTACGACCCTCCAGAAATGTGATGTGAACTGAGTACCTCTGTCTGAAATGATTGAAACTCAAGTACCGTGTAGACGAACAATCTCTCGGATATAAATCTCTGCTAGACGCTCCGAAGAATAGGTATTACACATATGAATGAAATGCGCGGACTTGGTCAGCCGATCCACAATCACCCAAATGGCATCGAACTTCCTCAAAGTCCGTGGGAACCCAACTACAAAGTCCATGGTGATCCTCTCCCACTTCCACTCCAAAATATCTATCTGCTAAAGCAACCCACCCGATCTCTAGTGCTCATACTTCACCTGCTGACAATTGAGGCATCGAGCTACAAATACAACTATATCTTTCTTCATCTGTCTCCACCAATAGTGCTGCCTCAAATCCTGGTACATCTTCGCAGCACCCGGATGAATGGAATACCGCGAACTATGGGCCTCCTCTAGAATCAACTCCCGAAGCCTATCAACATTGGTTACACAAATCCGACCCTGCATCCTTAATACTCCGTCATCACCAATAGTTACATCTCTGGCATCACCATGATGAACCTTGTCCTTGAGGACAAGCAAATGAGGGTCATCATATTGACGCTCCTTGATACGATCAAATAAGGAAGATCGAGAAACCATGCAAGCTAGAACCCGACTGGGCTCCGAAAGATCCAATCTCAAAAACTGGCTGGCTAAGGCCAGAACATCCATCGCCATGAGCCTCTCTACTGCTGGTAAATAAGCCAAACTCCCTAAAATCTCTGCCCGGCAACTCAAAGCATCATCCACCACATTGATCTTGCCTGGGTGATACAAAATATTGATATCATAGTCCTTCATCAACTCTAACCAGATCTTCAAGGCGTACAAATCTCACCAGGATCAGTATAAATCTCACCAGGGACACCGTACAAATAATGACGCCAGATCTTCAAGGCGTGAACAATGGAAACTAACTTGAGATCATGGACAGGATAATTCTTCTCATGTACCTTCAACTATATGGACGCTTAGGTAATCACCCTATCGTCCTACATCAAAACCACTCTAAGTCCAATCCTCGAGGCATCACAATAGACAGTATAAGACCCAAACATGTTGGCAATATCAAAATTGGGGCTGTAGTCAAAGCTTCTTGAGCATCCGAAAGCTTGCCTTACACTCTTTCGTCCACTAGAAAGGAGCAACCTTCTGGGTCAGCTTGGTCATAGGGGCTGCAATCGACGAAAACCCCTCTACAAAACAATGGTAGTAACCCACCAAGCTAAGAAAACTACGGATCTCTATAGCTGAAGATAGTCTGGGCCAACTCTACACTGCCTCTACTTTCTTCGGATCCACCTAAATACCCTCAGTCGATTCCACATGGCCTAAGAATGCCACAAAATCCAACCAAAACTCACATTTTGAGAACTTAGCATATAACGTTTTTTCTCTCAAGGTCTGAAGCACTATCCTCAGGTGCTGCTCATGATATTCCCGACTCCGGGAATACACCAGAATACCATCAATAAAGACAATGATGAATGAGTCAAGATACGGTTGGAACACACTATGCATCAAATGCATAAAGGCTGCTGGGGCATTGGTCAGCCCAAATGACATAACAAGGAACTTGTAATGACCATTCCAAGTCCTAAAAGCAGTCTTCGGGATATCTGGCTCCCGAATCTTCAACTGATGGTACCCTGAACGCAAGTCAATCTTAGAAAACACTCGTGCGCACTGAAGCTGGTCAAACAAATCATCAATACGAGCCAAAGGATACCGGTTCTTCACTGTAACTTTGTTCAACTAGCGATAATGAATGCACATACGCATAGAACCATCCTTTTTCTTTACAAACAAGATAAGAGCACCCCAAGGTGATACACTAGGCCGAATAAAATTCTTATCAAGCAACTACTGTAACTGATCCTTCAACTCCTTCAACTCGGGAGGGTCCATACGATATAGAGGAATAAAAATGGGTTGAGTGCCCAACAACAAATCAATGCCAAACAATATCTCCATTGGGCGGCATGCCCGAAAGATCAACTGGAAACACATCAGGAAATTCCTGTACTACTAGTACTGAATCGATTGTAGGGGTATTAATACTGACATCTCTAACATAAGCTAGATACGCGTCACACCCCTTCCCAACCATTCGATGAGCCTTAAGGAAAGAAATAACTCTACTGGGAGTGTGATCTAAAGCACCTCTCCACTTAACATGCAGTACACCTGGCATGACCATCATCACGATTTTGGCGTGACAATCAAGAATAACATAATGGGGAGACAACTATTCCATGCCCAAGATAATATCAAAATCTACCATGCTGAGCAACACTAAAAAGACTCTATCTCAAAACCACTAAGAGCAACCAAACACGACCAATAAATACGGTCCACAACAAGAGAATCTCCTACAACGTAAATAGGGGAACTCAAAGAATCCTGAGGTACACCCAAATGTGGAGCAAAATAAGAAGACACATAAGAATAGGTGGAGCCTGGATCAAATAGAACTAATGCATCTCTACGACAAACTAGTATAATACCTATGATGACAAACTCGAAGGCAACAGCCTCGGTATGGGCAGGAATGACATAGTATTAGTCCTGGCCTCCCCCTCTACCTCCCCAACCTCCACCTCTAGCTGGATGAGTAGGTGGGGTAACAACTGGAGCTGTAACCATAGTTTGAGAATTTTGCGGGGCACATTGTGGCTGAGAAGTATGTGGAGGTGCACCCTTCCTAAGTCTGGGGAAATCCCTCACTATATGGAGTGTGTCACCACTCTCAAAATAAGCTCTAGGAGGATGTGGTGGTTGTGACTGGCTCGGGCTAGGTCTGCTGGATTGACCACTGAAAATACCCTGCGTAGGAGGCGCACTAGATACTGGAGGTACATAATAAGGCTCGTGGGGCCTAGGAGGAGCTGGAATACCACTGGCTACTGGAAGAGTTGAATGAACAGGGAGACTCATATAACCCCTACCATAACGACCTGCAGTTGAGGCACGGGCACCAGAATAATGGCCCGACTCTCGAGACCTCTTGGCCTCCCTCTCCTCTCTCTCCCTAGCATGCATACCCTCTATCCTTCTAGCAATGATCACCACCTGCTAATAAGAAATATCCATCTCCAACTCATGAGCCATGCTAGACCTGATACTGGGAATAAGCCCCTTAATAAACTGGCAAAACCTCTTATGAATAGTAGAAACCAAGGCTGGGGCATGTCTAGCCAAGCTGGTGTTACAGATAGCATACTCTGAAACAGTAATAGTACCCCAGCGCAAATACTCAAACTCTGCACGCCATGTATCCCTAAGGCTCTGAGGAATAAACTCTCTCAAGAACATATCTAAAAACTGAGTCCAAGTCAGTGAAGCTGCCTCATCCGGACTGTCTAAATCATAGGTGTGCCATCACTCATAGACGATTCCTCGAAATTGGAAGGCAGTGAAAGAAACCCCACTCGATCCTGATATACCCATATTGCGGAGGATACGGTAACACTCCTCCAAAAATCCCAAGGCATCATCTGATGCTAACCCACTGAATACAGGAAGATTATACTTCTTGAACCTCTCAATTCTCCGCTGCTTATACTCTGGAGCTGCTGCCCTATCCTCAAGTTTACTTGGGACTACAGGCTGAACAGGAAAAATCTCTGGGACCTGATCAACATGCACTCGCTGCTCAGGAGTATGGGCTGTGGGAGTCTGTGCTCCTCCCGCGGCCTGAGATGTGGCTGCAGCAAGGGAAAACAACCCTGCCTGAGCCAAAGTGGTGTACATTCTCATGAACTCCACAAGAGTCTCCTGAAGTGCTCGAGTAGTAGTAGCAGTAGGCATATCAGGTGCCTAGACTCCAGTTGGAACTACTGGTGGTACCTCAACGGCAGCTCGCACGGGTGGTCTGGCTGCACCATGTGTGCATCCTCGGACTCTATCCCAGCCCCTACCTCTGACGGCTCTAGTAGGGGCGCGGGTGCCTGATTATCTCGGGTAGTACGTGTCCTCACCATCTGTTAGAGAATAGAAGACATAAGTTTAAAGTTGTGACATCAGAATCTCGCACGACAAAGACATCTAATGAAGTAAATTTTTCTAACAGGTACATAGCCTCTCGCAGATAAGTACAGACGTCTCCGTACCGATCCGTGAGACTCTAATAAATCAGCTTGTGATTCATGACTCCTATGAACCTAGAGCTCTGATACCAACTTGTCACGACCCCAGTTTGCCCTCCGTGAACTGTCCTGATAGCACGTAGTCTCTACGAATAGGTAAGCCTAACAAATGCGGAAAATAAATAATTTGCGGAAGAAATAATTAAAAACCAAAATAACCGAATGGAACAGTATTTAAGATGCCTCTCGGCATATACAATACAACTCTTGAAACTAACAACATTTCCCAAAACACGGAATCACATGAAACCACAAGCCTTTGAATGTCTACAAATTTCTAACTCCAGAATGCCTAACAAAAGTAAGTACAGAAGGGCTAATGCTTAAAGAGAGAATAGAAAGGGACTCCTCGGTCTGCGTACGTGACAGATATACTCTGAAGCCTCTGAGAAAGTCGCCTCGCCTCATGGGTGATAGGACTGAGTCGAAGTAACTGGATCTACACATGAAAAACATACGCAGAAAGGGCATGAGTACACCACAACGATACTCAGTAAGTGCGAAGCCTAACCTTGATCGGGTAGTGACGAGGAAGGTTACGGCCCAACTGAGGTTAAATAAAATATAAGGCTTAACAGTATAGAACAAAACAATATAAATAAGTACAACGGTAAAAGTAACACATGATAGAAAGAATATCAACAACTACTACAGAGGCAAAGTAAACACAGAAAAAAATACAGCTCAACTCAAAGATAACAATCGGGGATCTACTAGGATACCGTCCTGTAGTCCAAAATATAAATATCCAGTGGATCTCCCGGGATACCAACCCGTAGTCCAACTCATAATGCGAGGAGATCTCCTGGAATATCGATCCGTTGTCCCAAATGTAAATACTCAGTACATGGGTAATCTACCGGTGCAGTCCCGTAGTTCCAATGTAAATGTGCGGGGAGATCTTCCGAAATACCATTCCGTAGTCCCAGAGTAAACATATAGGGGGATCTCCAAGGATACCGTCCCGTAGTCCCAAAGTAAACATACAACAACAACAAGAAGAAGAATACACGGTGCAATTCAAGTTCCATACCTAGGTAAAATAGGTATTTCTAACCTAGCATGCTACACGTAATTCAAATAAGGCAGTTTCAATAAGTAAGGCAGTTAAGTCAATTAGACATGCTTTCCTAAGCTAACAACAGGCTTAAACTGCAAGTAGTATAAACAGGAAAAGAGACATAATTGTAATTACTTAATGAAAATCGAATTTTCAACAATTAGCACAAGTACGCACTCGTCACCTCACGTACAAGGAATTTCAACTATTAATAATACCAAATCCTAAGGAGAGTTTCCCCCACACAAGGTTAGGCAAGCCATTTACTTCGAACAAGCTCAAACTCAAACCGAAACCGCGTTCTGCCACGAGTAATCGACTCCAAATGGCCCAAATATATTCAATTCAATTGCATAATGTAAATAACACTTCAAGTAACTGATTCTTCAAAGACGTTCTAAGATAATACGCAAAATTAGGTAAAATGACCAAAATTCCCCTCAGACCCTTGTCTCAGAATCGGGTAGAATTTACATTTTTAGAATCCTCATACTCTCACGAGTTCAGTCATATCAAAAGTACCAAAATCGGACCTCAAATGGTCCCTCAAATCATCACTCAAACTCTCTAATTAACTAAGCCCTAACCCCTAATTTACCACTAATTTTCCTTAAATTTTCATGCTTACAATAATAAAAATCACCTCAATAACTAGTTTTAGGACCAAACACCTTACCCCAATGAATTCCTCTGAAAATCTCCCTTGAAAATGGTTCCTAAAGCTTCTTCCCGTTTGAAAAGAGGTGAAAAATAACTCAAATTCCCGAAGGCAACTATTTATATGTTCTGCCTAGCGAATCCGCTTCTGCGGTCATGGGACCGCACCTGCGGTCCCGCTTTTGCGGAACAAAGGTCGCATCTGCGACAATTCACTAAACTCAGATTCCGCACCTGCGGTTCCACTTCTGCGGCTCTACTGGCTTTCCCCCTTTCCGCTTATGTGATTCTAGCGCCGCTTATGTGGCTCCGCACCTGCAGGACCCAACCGCAGGTGCGGTTATGACATAAAATCAGCAACTTCAGCTGCAACTCCAAATTCCAAATCCTTCCGCCAACCATCCGAAATCATCCCGAGGCCCCCAGAACCTCAACCAAAAGTACAAACAAGTCTAATACCACTGTCCAAACTTATACCAATCCTTAAAATATCTAAAACAACATCGAAACATCGAATCAACCATTGATTCAAGCGTAAGAACTCCAAAACCCTCAATTACACTTTCGATCAAAAAGTCTATCAAACCTCGTCCGAATGACCTGAAATTTTGCACACACGTCACATTCAACACTACGGAGCTACTCCAACTTCAAGAATTTCATTCTGACCCTTAGATCAAAATCTCACTATCAAATCAGAAACTTCAAAAATTCAACTTTCGGCATTCCAAGCCTAAATAAGCTACGAACCTCCAAAACACAATCTGAACACGCCCTAAGTCCCAAATCACTCAACGGAGCCAACGAAACCAACGAAAATTCCATTCCGAGGCCATCTTCACACTGCTCCGACTACGGTCCAATTTCTAAAACTTAAACTCTCATTTATGGACTAAGTGTCCCAAAACTCTTCGAAACTCCAAATAAATCCTCCCGACAACTCACCATAGCAAAAACAAACAGGGGGAAAGCAGTTAATAGGGGATCGAGGCATAAATTCTTAAAAAAACTGGCCGGGTCGTTACATTCAATTAACTTGTTCCTGATACATTTGAAAACATGAAGATATGGCTGGTTAACTTTTGCTTTAACATCATCTTTGCTGGGGAAAATCTCTTTGAGAATTCTTCCGGTAGAAACAGAAAGTCTGCAAGAATATTATCCTTTCCTTTTAGGTGCTTGACTTGAAACTTGTATGGAGAGAACCATTGAGCTCATCTGAGAATTTGAGGATTGGGAATAATTTTTGCATTTATCTGGATCATTTTTTGGAAGGCATTCATATCCATCTTTATTCAAAATTCTATATGAATAAGGAAGAAATTGAATTTCTTGATTCCATTCTTTACTGCAAGAGTTTCCTTGGAAGTGGAGTGATAATGTTGCTTGGTATCTTTGAACTTTCCACTGGCGTATCTGCATATTTTACTCTGGCCATCTTTTTCTTCAAATAGAACATCACTCCAATATTCATTGCTGGCATCAGTTTGCAATATCTTCTTACCTTCTGAAGGGATATAGAGGGACTTGACATTTTTAGATATCTCCTTTATTTCCCTGACTGCTTCATCTTGTTTCTTTCCCCATGATGGAGCATTTTTCTTGAGCATCTCTATGAGTGGAGAAATGTATCTAGAGATATTTGGGATGCAATCTCTTACATAATTTACTACACCCAAGAATTGTTGGATCTACTTTGTTGTGAGGCTGGTATCTGTAAATTTGAGTAGTTCTTGATATATATGGGGTTCTGGACTCTATACACCTTGGACAAAATTTATTCTGAGAAAATCAATCTCTTTTTGAACAAGAACCATCTTTTTTGCTGAAAGCATGATTCCGTATTGTGTTACCAATGCATCAAATTGACTGATCAAGTTGACATGTTCCTCCAATGTATCACTAAATAACAAGATGTCATCAATGTAAACTAAAGAGGTATGGAGGATTGGCTGGAATATTTTTATCATGGCTTTTTGGAACAAGGAGGGTGCAGTTTTTAATCCGAAGGGCATGACTTTCCATTGGAAGTGATGATCGGGGATGCAAAATCCCGTTTTAGCTCTTTCTTCGGGGTGGGTTCCCAATTGCCAAAATCCAGATTTATGATCAAACTTGGAAAAATATTTAGCCTTGGCTAAGTGGGAGAATAGAGTGAGATTTTGGGATAGGGAATTTATCATCTTGGAGGAAATGGTTATGTGGCTGGTAGTTAATGACTAACCTGAGTATTCCTCTTGTTTGCTCAGCTCTTTTGTTGACATAAAATGCTTTGCAGGCCCATTGCGAGTCCGATGGCTTTATCAGATCAAATTCCAAAAGTTCTTTGCATTCTTTCTTCGCAAGCTGAAGGTGATCTGGATTCATGTCTGAATGACTGGCTTTTGTTGGATTGATGCTTTCATTCTTCTTAAAAGGGAGCTTGACAAAAAAACTCTTCAGTCATCCATAACAAGCTTTTCCCTTTCTTCATAAATTCCTTGTGGGATTCAACACATGAATGCTCAATGAGACTTTGTTCAATCTCCTTGATTTGTTCATCGTTTTTGATTTGGAATAACCTTGGAATTTCAGAATAAGGTTTGAACTGTTTCTTAAAGGTTATCCTGTTAGCCTTGATCTGGAGTTGATCTTTTAGTTGTTTGAAAATGTCGAATCCAATGATAAGATCTTTCCCTAGTACATTGGACCCTATCAACTTGGTTCTGTACTTCAATCCTTGAAAGAACTCAATTGTGACCTAGTGCTTTGTGATGACGGTGGTAGTCAAGATTCCATTTCATGTAGTGTTGAAATCCTTAAAGTGCGGCACCCATTGATCTTCAGGGAGAACATCAGGGTTCATGAGTGAAGGGAGAAACCTTGATGTAATCTAAGGTGAAAGTGTGGAAACTAGTTCCAACTAGTTTTGACGCCATGGGCTCATATCTTCTTTCTGGGATTGGTTCATCTATCATGCTTTCTTGTTCATCATCTACTTCAGATATCTCTGTGTCTCTTGGCTGGTTCACAAATATTGCGAGATCTTCATCTTTGGATTGCTTGACTGAGAGTTATCTTCCATTATTTCATTGTCTGATGAATTTAGAGATTCCGACCATGGGGTATCTTCTTCCAATATGTTTCTTCACTGGGAGACATAGAGGTCTGGAGCCTTCTGATTATAAATCATCAGATTTTTGGGGTTGGACCCTTTTGAACTTTCACCATGATCTCGGCTTTTCTTGGTTTGTTTTTGCGCCGCAAGAGCATCCTTCCTTTCCCAAACCATTTTTTAATATCAAAATCGTGTTCTTCTTTTAAGGGTTGAGTCAAAGAAAAAGGATTTTTTGAGGTAGTTAGAAAAGTAGAAAAGGTGTAGCCCAATTTAGGTTGGGAATATGCTTGTGGCAACATAGGGAAGAAGATAGGTTTTGAGGGGAAAGCTGGGGTCTTTTGTGACTCAAAGTGGTCATTTCTCAAAAGTTGAATTTTTTCCTAGATGGAAATTGTCTCCTTTTGTTGTTGTTGTTGGAAGAATTGGAAAAGTGAAGTTCCTACGGACAAATCTAATATTGTAATTTTACCAACCTTAGTTCCAAGTCTTTAATTAGTCCTGCATAGTGAGACGATGTCTGCTCCACCTTTTTCTCAATTGTTTCCACTTTTCTCATCATTTTATTTTGTGTATGGGCCACGTACTTTATGGTGTTGCCGATGTTTTTAAGCACTTTTGTTTTGGCAGATGGAATTTTCTGATTGTCAGTTCATTGTTGCTTCGATGTCACTTTTTGGGGTTTTCCCCCAGTAGATAGCACTATGTTTTTCTTGGAAATTTTTGGAGATGGCTTATACCCTCTGTATCAAAAAGTTGAAGTGAAGGAAAATCTTGGGTATAACTGGAGCTCGAAGGTCTTAGCATGAATATTTGTGGTTGTGTGGACTTTTGGGTTGATGACGTTTTAGGTTCAGGTAGATTTTTGGACTTTGGGATATGAGCTGATGGTGGTTTAGATTTGGGTGTGGTTTCACTATCTTCCTAGCTTGGAGTGAATTTTCCTTGTAATTTTGTTCATTTATGGGGTTTGTAACTGACAAGAAATTCATATTTTTATATTTTGCTCGAAATTTCTTTTCTTTGATGTTCCCTTTTTTCTTGGATTTTGGTTTGGTCTCATTGAGGCCAAATCTTTCCCAATGATGCATGTAGTGTTCATCAAATTCTCCAATTAGATCTTCCAAACAGTCTTGGCAGTCGCAGCCAAGATCGCATGGACAGTATCCCGTGAAAGGGCACTTGAACCACCAAACTTGTTTACCCTGTTTGTCAAAGTGTTGGCACCAGTCATGTTCTTCCATGATGCTTTGTATATTCCAGTAAGAACTCTCCGTCAGGTTTAGGGTATGTAGCTATTGTATCTTTGGGTTGAATCATTTGGTGAGAGAAGATGGTTTTATTGGATTTTTTGAGATGTGAATGGTCTAAGCTTATGCAAACAGTTTTGTCATTTCTTTTGGTAAACATTAACTCACCAGATTAAAGAGATTCTTCCGGTTCCCTTAACATTTCATAATTTGTGATCTAGGAATCAGGAAGGATCTTGACAACTCATCTTTGGAATTTGTTTGGGTATTTGGGTGCACATGGTGTTTCCTTTGGTAGCATCAATATTCAAGAGTAAAACATTTTCTCCTCCGGAAAAGGCAGAGATCCATGGTAAGATTTTGGACTCGCCACGCCATTTGGTGATGAAAAGTGGCTTAGGCGGAATCTTTGGCTTGAGGGGCTCCATGGAATTTTAGTGCTAGGGTTAAGTATAGGTCATAGAGGGACATGTTGAAATTTGGAAAAATAGTTATGAAGACAGTCCCATCATTCAAGGTAATTTTTGCAGTACCTAAATTAGCATGTTGGTACTCCAAGTATCTTGTATCTAGAAGAGAAAGTCGAGCTACAACAGGTTGACCTTTTCTTCCGTGATATGTTAAAGCGATTCGGATAGCACCAAAATGGATATGGGTAAAACCATAATCTCTCCATTGTTTGGAAAAATCATCTAAGATTTGAAGGGTGATAAATTGTTCTTCTCGAGTGGGAAGGATAGGATGCTGGTCAACTTTTGAGGCAGCAACATATTTTTTGACTTCTATTGGTCTGTGTTGGACTATGAAACGAATTTGGGTCCAGGGTACAAATGATTTTTTGGCAAAAGCTGAGTAAGGGTTTATGAGGGGTAGTTCAGTGGAGGATACTTTATGTTTGTCGGGTAGGATATCTACTTCATAGAGGTAATCATATTTTTTGGACAAGGTTTTATATAGAGTAGGAGAAGTATTCATTTTTGCAAGGAAAGAGGATGATGGAAATGACTCAGACATATTTAGTAAACTGTTCCTCCATCCGAAAGGATGGGCTGGCTCTGATACCACAGTATAAGAAAGAGAGCAAGAAACTCCAAGAAAGCAAACTAAATCATAGATATGAAAGTTTCCCTACAAAGGGGCTGGCTTCAACAACCCATAAGGAACGACTTTCCAAGCTACACAAATAGTTAATTTGTCAGAGTTTGTTCTTCCTTATGGGTCATATTCGAGTTGTAGCTCGTTGGCCCATTGATGTCATCATATTAGATTTTAGACGGTGTTTGAGGTGGCTTATTGCCCGATCAGCTTGTACTGAGTGAGGCGAGGTTGTTGGACTTGAAATCAGTGTGGTCGGATTTATGTAAGCTATATTAAAGAGAAAATATCACTATTCAGTTCCGAATGAGGTAATGGTCCTTGTCAAGCAAAGAGACTCCATGACTTATTGATTTGGTAGGTGGTTATAAGCTTCTACATGTCATTTTTATCATTGCAGTATCGCAAGGGTTGGATCTGGGCTTATGAACATATGAGGTTTACTACGGGCTACATGTTAGTGAATCTGCAGCTTCTACAATTAGAGGATGCTATTATGGGCATACATATTATGTGGTGCATTATGTGATTTCAGCATGGGTGCATGATCATATTTGGTACAACAGTTTGATATTGATACGATGTTTGTATGTTAGAATCAGGTCTCATAAAGAATTTCGGATGTTGGAATTTGGTTCTAAGGCTTCTTGGCTAAGGTAGCAGGAAGGATCTTCAGTCTGAGTTGAGCTAGTGTGCTCACGTGGGTTGTGGTGGCCCGAGTAGGTTCACGAGGTGTTAAATAGCGATTTTGGGTAACTCCGAAAGTTCTTGGCACGTTCTAGGACAAATGTATGTTTAATTGGGTGAGAATATAATGACGCAACCGGTTGTTTCGAGCTCTAGCGCGTTATTCAATAGTTTGAGGCCTTGAGTAGCAGCACTTCATGTTTTATGACTCGTACGTGTGGTCAGAATTGATTTTTGGAAGTTCGGAGTAGATTTTGAAGGAATATTTTCAATTCAGAAGATTTAAGTTGGAATAGTTGACCAAGGTTTGACTTTTGAGTAAACAAACTCCGAATTGAGATTCGAAGGTTCCAATAGGCTCGTATGACAATTTCATCTTTAGGCGTATATTCGGGTTGAGTATCGGGTGGTCCGGGAGAATTTCAGCGCTTATTGTGGAAAGTTGGCATTTTGAAGGTTTTAGAAATTCCTAAGTTTGACTTGAAGTGGACTTTGAGGTTATTGATGTCCGTTTGGGATTCCGAGCCTTAGAATAGGTTCGTAATATGATATGTGACTTGTACGTAAAGTCTAGCGTTATTCCGGAATGTTAAAGTATGATTCGGACGCGTTCATCGAAGTTTAAATGTTTGAAAGTTAAAAGAAGGATTTTGATCTTCGATTCATGATTTTGATATTATTTGTGGGGTTTCGAGCATTTGGATAATGTATTAGAACTATTTGGCATGATTGGACGGGCTCCCGGGTGCCTCGGCTGTGTTTCGGGATGAGTTCGGACTATTTCTCTATGTTGTGCAGCTACAATTTTCTGGTGTGTTCGATATGCTTCGCGATCGTGAAGGTAAGAATGCGATCGCGACGATAAGAACACGATCACGAAGGGTTAAGTAGACGGGTAGAATTTTGTTCTACGCGATTGCGTAATTGGTGTCGTGTTCGCGGAGGTCGAGTTGGAGGTTCTTCGCGTTCGCGGAGGAGCTATCGCGAACACACTGGGTTAATGGTCTGGCATGTTGGGGGAGAGTTCTTCTACGCGATCGCGTAGTGGAGCTCACGATCGTGTGAGAAGAAGTGGCTAGGCATCACGATCCCGGTTTGGATGTCGCGTCCACGAAGAAGAGATTTTAGAGCAGGGCTGGTTGGCCTTCACGATCGCAAAGAAGGACCTGGGCAGACTTGATTTTTATATGGGATTTGGTTCATTTCTCTCTGATTTTCAATTGGTTGGGCAATTTTTGGAGTTCTTGGAGGGGATATTTTCGTCATCTATTATGAGGTAAGTTATTCCCTCTTGTTGTAAGATAAATAAATGAGTTATATATGGATTTAAATATGAAACTTTGTAGAAATTGCGGGATTCGGAAGAAAACCTAGAATTTGATATTTTTGAATTTTGACCATGAAATTGGGCATGGAATTGAGAATAAATTATATATTTGAGTTTGTGGTGTTATGGGTAATGATTATTTTTGAAAATATTCAGAATCCAGGCACGTGGGCTAAAGGGTTGACTTTGTTGACTTTTCGAACGGAGTTAGAAATTGTTATAAATTGTAAAATATTAAGAATTTGAGCATATTTTGATTGGTTTGCACGTTGTTTGACTAGTTTCTGATCGATATGCATCGATTTGTGGTGTTAGAGAGGCGATGGGGCTGGTTATGAAATTTCGGAACGAGGTAAGTCTCATGTCTAATATTGTGAGGGAGAAACTACCCCTGGGTGATGTATTTGATATATGCTACTTGTTGTGGGGGCTACGTACATACGAGGTGACGAGAGTCCATACGTAACTAGATTCATGTTTATGTTTGGGTAGACCTAGGATGATACCATGCAATAAATTGTATTACTTGAAGTTAATTGTTAGTTTAATTACTTGAAGAATATGAGCGAAAGCTGATAGAGATCATATTAGATCGAATCTCAATTTCGTAAGTTATTTGGTAGGATAATAGATTGATGGTAAATATCATGTTTACGTTTCGTCTCTGACCCCTGTATAGTAAATACGCAAGTCGTAAGTCGATAAGTTTCTTCTCTTATATCACTACTAGAAATTAGGTTTATGGCAACAGTTCCAAAACCGTTGCGGGAGATATTGCGATGGTTTTGCGGCCGTTACAACAAATTTCGTTGCAATAGATCTATTGTGACGGTTCTGTGTAACGGCTAAATAACCGATGAAATAGATAGTCTATTGCAACGGTTATTCATGAATGATATTGCGACGATTTTTTTGATTCTATAGGAATGGTTAAAAACCGTTGCAATAGAGTTTATCAGCAATTGTTGTTGAGGCTATTACTACAGTTATTATATACTATTGCAGCAATTACTTTGTGCTAATGCTACAATTACTTAATGCTATTGCGACAGTTACGTTATACAATGGCAACAGTCACTTTTGGCTTATGCGATTTGGGACTCATGCTATTGCAACGGTTATGTTGATATATTACGACGGTTATTTTCTGGGCTACTGCAACGGCTATCATATCTCTATTGCCCACAGTTAAACAAATCAACAATGTAACATACCTTGAAGTATATATAATTTATGAGAAATCTATTTTTAAACAAAATCAGAATTCAGAAGTTGTAATATCCATAAAAGCAAAATATATAACAATATCTGCCAGTGAATTGGAACACAAAAGTTTCGAAAGTGTTCAAAAATAAAATGTTTCTACAACATATGTAAAGTTTCATCATGAATCAACCTAATACTCCTAAGTAAGATCTTCATCACTTTTGCCTTGTTCAAGTTCTCCACCTACAAATAATCAAAAAACAAACAATTTAGCAAAAGTTTTATAAAAGGATTTCATATAAATATATATATATATATATATATATATATATATATATATATATATATATATATATATATATATATATATATATAGACACAACCATCCAATAGTTATAGTAAAGGGATAATCCAAAAGATTTCTCATTCAATAAGATCTCAGAGAATCTACAAGACAATAAGATTTTTTTTAAAAAAAAAGTTCAATTGTCTTTGTCAAATGTAAAGCAATGGAAACACAAAGAGAAACAATAGATCCTATTTTTGATACACAAGAGAATGAAAATTGCTCAGTTTGCTTTAGGGGTGGGTGTTCGGTACTTCAGTACGGTATTTAAGAATTATGGTTCAGTACTTCGGAATTTAGTATATCAAGTATACATACCAAATGTCGTATCAAAGTAGTTCAGTATGTTTTGGTATTTCATGTTTGGTTCGGTACGATTTCGGTAGCCAACCAAACATTCAATTTAATAATTAAAGTCAAGACCTTCATAAATACAAAAGATAATCCACCTCCAAATATAGAAATAGAAACTAGAGGTTACTACAGCAGAGATAATAATAGCTTTGCAGGCAATCATTTTCTATGAAATAAAAGAAAACAAAATTCTTTATTATGCTGCAAAGGTAAATAATGGAGTAACCTCTTTATCACTCTAATCAGAAACATTTTTGTGCAACTCTCTTCATACTAGATTGCTGATTGGTAAAATTATAATTCATTCTTGTGATTCCCTCTGTTGCGGTAAATTACAAGTACAACTTGGATCAAGATAAAACTGAAATGACATCTTATAGAGGTTCTTGTATTAGTCACACTAACAGAGGTTCTTGTATTAGTCACACTAACAGTGGTTAACATTTCCATTCTTGTACTTTGTTTTTGATAAAGGGATTTATTATTAATAGCAACTTCCATTCCTCGACTTCTTTGTAGATTTTTATTTTTATTTTTATGATGGTTAACTAGAACTTTGCAAGGATCAAATAGCTCATTGCAATGCAGTGTGATTGCTCTAGGTAGTTTATCACTACTTAATAACCTTTGACTTGTTTTAGAATTCCCTTATTTGGAATTCCAAGAGATCCCCATGTTTCAATATGAACTAGAACCTCCAACAATGTGAACTTAGCCACACAAGATGATAGCATTACAATATCCTAATAAAGTTTATACTAACCACTATCAGAAATATTAATGGTTCTATAATGCCTCATTTTAGCAGGTTTCATGAAAGGAAGAAAGGCAGAAAAAGAATTGATTTTATCACAAACATCAACAGTTTTTAACTTTAAAAAACAACAGCTATACTGTAGATTTTTAAACAAAAAATAGCAGCTCTACAGTTGCTAAAATATGAATTTTAACCTGGGAATAAATTGATACTAACCTTCATTGTTGCTACCTGTAGAGGTCGACGGATCAGTTGATTAGCAGCTTGTGGTGCAGAGGTAGCTTCTCCTAGTGACGAAACAGACAATGTTGCTAATATGTTTGGATTAATTAATCTTGCATGCTGAAGTTGAGCAATTACATTTGCAGTAATTTCTTGTCGAATAGTTCTTTTTTGTTCCTCCATTCGTTCCTCCATTTTTCGAATCCTTTCTTGCATTTCTTGCACTGTATCATTTGTGGCATTTGAAGTAGGCTCGAAATGGACAACTTTTCCTTTCAAAGTAGTCTTTGTAACTCCTCGTCCATATAATCTTAAACGTCCTAGATGTTTAGGACCCATGACAGATGAAAATGCATTAACAGACTGACTGCCATCTACACTTTGTTGTGTTTTAATTTTTTTCCATTTCATCCTAACAAAGCAAATTCAACAAAAGAATTAAAGTTAATCAAAAAATAAGAAGAAGAATAAATAAAATGATCTCATCTAAAACTTGCAAATAGATAATATTCGTACAATTTTACTAATTGTATTTTCGTCTAAGTCCTTGTACAAACACCCAGGTTTTCTTGCTCTTGTGGACACAAAAATCTCCTTAAGTGATACAGATTCCTTCATTTTTTCCTAGTCGCATGAAAATGGATATAAGAGATTTTTAAGAAATATAAGTTTAGATATAATAATAAATAAGAGTACACAACAATTCATTGCAGATTACAACAAAACTTGTTTTGCCAGCATTGTGTGGATCCGTCATCTTTTTCCGATTCTCCTTGTTGATTTTGGATGATTTCTGCAAATAAAATGAGTCAATATAATATATCTAAATAACACAATTAGTAGCATTTTGAAAAAAATAGAGGAATAAAAAATATGTTCATTAAAAAGGTATATATTTTTTAAAACTTCATCAAGAGAACCTGTAGGGCATACATTATAACATTTACTTCAAGCCATATTTGAACTTGATAATCTACAATCAGTAACAATTATTGGTATATAACCTGTAAAATTGAAGCAATTCAGAATAAAACTCTAAGGAAAAAACAAATGCAAAAGGACTAAAAACATATAAATAAGAAAAACAATCATATGATATTTCTAAGAAAATGGAATTACTACTCACTAAAAAGGAATGACGAGTATATATTTAAAGAAGTTCAAAAGGTTCTTTATCTATCATCAGCCTCCATCCAATCCCAATCAGTATCATCATATTTATCCTCCTCTTCCGATATTTCCACAGTTGTATCTTGTGATTGGAAAGGCATATCAATGATATCAACAGGTATATCTTCTCTCGACCATCTGACATCCACATCAAGTAATCTATTTGACGAACCAATATCATCATTAGGCTCTATCCAAAATGTTTCTCCAATATTATGACAATTCTCTGCTTCCAAATCATACAGATAGACATGAAATTTATTTCTTGCATAATAAACATCTTTCTTAATTGGATCCTACATATACTAAACTTGATGTACTTAAGATGCTAGTACAAAAGGGTCATCCGTACCACATTTTTTTGTTGAAGTACACCCGCGTTAATCCATATGTATCTCATTCATTATGAAACCAATCATATCTAAATAGTACGACACTAAAATAGTCCCAATAATCAATTTGAATTATATCCTGAGTAGCTCCATAGTAGATAACCGTTCCATCGATGGGATTTTGGTCCCTAGCACTAGCAAAATTATCTGTTGTTGCTGACAAAGTCACTCCATTATTTTGAGTCTTGCATCGAGCATCTCGTTCCGTTGTATGAAATTAATATCTATTAAAGAAATAGGAAGTATATCTTTTAGCCACCGCATTAGGCCCTTTAGCTAGCCATCTTAAATGATTGAGCACTTCAACATTTTAACTTTCTCTGTAAACCATTTTTTGAATTCTCGACTATGAATTCGTGATTTTAACCATGCATTTTCTCTAGTATGATTGTCAATTAAATTATTATGTTCCATGTAAGCATAAATATAAAATTTAATCATTAGACCATTGTAGATAAAGTTCAAAATATCTTATCATGAAAAAAATAAAGTTTAAACTATAAATGACAGTTACATGTTTTATCTTACTTGATAAATGTCTCAACTTGTTCATCCCCAGTATTGAACAAAACATATCGATGTGCTTCAGACCATAACTGTAAATCCATGTCAAAAGTCTTGCTTTTCCTTTTCTTCTTACTTCCGATTGGATGGCATATCTTAGGAAATATAGGTAAAGAATCATCTCCCTCGATTTGAATGCCTTCATCATCCTCAGTTTGATACCGACTGAATCTTGTTTTCACCCCACCATGTAAGTACCTTGAACAAAATGTCAAGAACTCTTCGACCAAAAATCCCTCTGCTATTGATGCTTCTAGATGAGTTTGATTACGAACAAATGACTTGTGCTTACACAGGTTTCTCTCTAAGGGATACATTCAATGCAAATGAGTCGGACCACCAAGCTTAATTTTATTTACTAAATAGATAGGCAAATATTTCATTATATCAAAAAAGATTGGCGGAAAAATCTTTTCTAGGTCATATGCTATATCTATAATTTCAGATTGCATTTTATCAAGATCCCTTAGTTTTATAACCTTATTATATATGGCTCTAAAATAATTCCCCACCTAATCAAGGCCAAAGAGACTTGGGTAACACCTTTATAACCACAACTTGGAGCAAGTAATGCATTATAAAATGAGCATCATGGCTCTTGTATCGTGATATTTTCATCTCATCCACTTGCACACTATGTGATATATTCGAGGTATACCATTTTGGTAATTTGGCTTTTTTAAGACGGTGTAAAATAATTTTTTTTCTTTCGATTTCATGGAGTAACAAGTTTTAGCCAGATGAACTTTTCCATTTTTATCATCTTCTAATGGTTAAGCTCCTTGCGTATCCCCATTTCTTGCAAGTCATAGCGAGAATTTACATGATTCTTGGACTTTCCAAGTATATCCAAGTAAACTATCACATATGTTCTTCTCTATATGTATCATGTCAAGATTGTGCCTCAGTTTATTATGTGCCCAATATGGCAATTCAAAAAAAGATGAATCTTTTCTTCCACTGACCGTCATTATGCCGAGGCCTTTTCTTTTTGCCCTTTCCATAGACATTATTGAATTCACGTAGTTTTTCGAACACTTCTACCCCCGACAAAGGAATAGGCATGGCTCTATGCTCCTCTTTACTATTAAATGATTTCTTATCTTTTCGATATAAATGATCAGGTGGTAAAAATGCCCGATGCCACAAGTAACATATCTTACGACTATGTTTGAGATACTGAGAGCAAGTATCATAAATCACTTGATAATGCTGGAAAATCACTAACTGTCTACAATAAGGCTGCACACATTAGAAATATTTGGTTAGTTTCAGCATCATATGTTTCTACTCACATTTTCCACAGTTTCTTCAATTTATCAATTAGTGGTTGTAGGTACACATCTATATCCTTTCCTAAAGATGACAGACCTGGAATGATCATTGACAACATTATGTACTCCAGCTTCATGCAAATCGATGGTGAAAAAGTATAGTTCATCTATATGACAGCCATGTACTATGGAAAATGCTCATGGTTCGAAATGAGTTAAAACCATTTCTTGGAAGACCCAATCTAAAATTATGAGGATCTCTAGAGAAGTTTGGGTACAACAAGTCAAAATCCTTTTAAATTTCCCCATCAGCAGGATGTCTTATGTTTCCATATTTGGGCCGTTTAGTATCATGCCATCTTATAGCTACAGTTGTTTCAGAACACATGAATATTCTCTGAAGCCTAGGCTTTAAAGGAAAGTACCTTAAAACCTTTACAGCAACTTTGGTGTTTCTATTAGTCAAGCCATCATGAACATTCTTTTATCTAGAAGATCCACACACAGAGCAATTATCTGCCTTCTTATTCTCATTCCAAAATAACATGCAATCGTTAGGGCATGCATGCATTTTCTCATAATGAAGACCCAAATCTTTTATCATATTTTTTGCTTTGTGAAAAGACTCAGGTTACTTAGCAAATGGAAAGGCCTCTTTTAACAAGTCTAACAAGTCAAAAAATGCCACATTACTCAACCCATGAATGTATTTAAACAAGAACAACTGAATGGTGAAATCCAGTTTAGACAAATTTTCACACCCTTGATATAATTCTTGTTTTCTTTCCTACAGTAATTTAAAAAATCTATTTCCATCTTCAGATGGTCCCTCTCTCACTCCTTCATGGCTCAAGTCACCTTCAACATTTCTAAAACTATCATGAAGCGGACCATCAATATCGGCATGCATATTGGAACCATCATCATCATTGGTTGGATGTGGAATATTTCTCGAGGAAAATTCTTCCCCATGAAAAATCCATTTGGTGTAACCATGAGTAAACCCATAAACAACTAAGTGATCCTCCACCACATTTCTATAATTTCAATAACAATTAAAGCATTTTTTACATGGGCATAGTATTTTATTTCTTTGGGAAGCTCCTTCAAACGCTTTATCAAGAAAATCATTCACTCCACGAATATAGTCATCGCTGGATCTTCGGAGACCCATCCAACTTTCATCTCCATTATCCATTGGGTATCCTACATGGTACGAGCAAAACACTTAAATCAAGATTCAAATTGTAAATTTTAATAAAGAACTATGTTCAATAGAACTATCAACAAGTTTAATATAGGAATACATGTAAGGTTAATGCAAAAGATGCATTTCCAACCTCATAAAAATGTGGTATTTATTTAAGTGAAGGTGCATCTATGCTTGGATAAACAATTTGCAGAAAAAAAAAGAAATTTAAAAGTACAAAGTAACCATCTTACAGGTATATATATAGATAAAATGTTTAAGATGCCGCTCAGTATATACAATAATAACACTCTCGACCAATAATAACACTCGCAAGATCCGGAATCTCATGAATCACAAGCTAAGAAAAATACATAAGGTTTCTAACTCCAGAAGTCTAATAATAAAGGAAATACAGGGAAAAGCCTATAACTAAAGGGAGAATAGAGAGGGGTTTCTAGGTCTGCGGATGCAGCAAATATACCTTGAAGTCTCTGAATCGCTTCGCCTCACAGATAGTATGGCTGAGCGGAAGATCGTGGATCTGCACACAAAAAACAAGTGCAGGAAAGGGCATGAGTACACCACATCGATACCGAGCAAGTGCCAACCCTAACCTCGGTCGAGTAGTGACGAGATCAGGTCAGGGCCCTACTAGTTATATATATATATATATATATATATATATATAACAAGGTAAAATAATGTGAAATGAGACAATATAATTAAATTCTAATAATCAATAAAGATGAAATAACAAAAAAATAACTCAATACATAGAGATAGTAATAGGGGATCTCCCAGGATAACATCCCGTAGTCCCAAACGTAAATGTGCAGAGGATCTCCCGGATATTGTTTCGTAGCCCAAATTGTAAATATGTAGGGGAATCTCCCGGAATACCGATCTGTAGTCTCAAAATATATATCCAGTACAGGGGGAATCTCTCGGGATATCGTCCCGTAGTCCCAATTATAAATGTGCAGAGGGATCTCCCGGAATACCGATCTGTAGTCCCAAAGTAAACATGAAGTGGATCCCCCGGAATACCATTCCGTAGTCCTAAAGTAAATACACAACAGTCTCAAGAAAGAATCCTACAGTTTTATTCAAGTTCGTATAAGGAAAATAGAAAATTTCTACTCTAAACATGCAACACAAAATCCAAGTCAGTAGTTAAAGCATGTAAGACAACTAAGTCACATAAGCATGCTTTCCTAAGCTAAACAGGAGGCTTCATGTACTAGTGTTACTCAGTTAATTAGATGAGAAAATTAACAATAGATTAATGTATTAGAACCAAATTAGAGTTAGAATTCATTACCCAATAGTTCTCCTTCAAATTCTCTTAAGAAATTGCCTTCTCTCGAGCTCAAAAATCATTTTTAGAAGCTATGAATTCAAACCCCCCATTTTACGCTTTTTTGCCCAGTGATTTCCGCTTCTGCGAGGGGGTCCACTGCACCTACGGTCACACTCCTGCGGTTCATAGTCCGCACCTGCGGAATTTCATTAAATGACCAGATTCCGCACCTACTCCTTACCTCGCAGAGACGGTTTCGCTTCTGCGGTCCTTGAGCCGCATTTGCGACCAACTACCCTTATGCTATAGTCTGCATCTACGGTTGCCAAATCGCTTCTGCGGTGCCACACCTGCAGTCCAAGCTCCGCAGGTGCGAAACCAACAGGTTCAGCAAGTTCAGAAAATTGCCTAAGTCAAAATCCAATTCCGTTAAGCACCCGAAACTCACCCGAGGCCCTTGGGACCTCAACCAAATATGTCAACCAATCCTAAAACATCATACGGACTTAGCTGAACCCTCAAATCACATCAAACAACGCTAAAACCATGAATTACCCTCCAATCCAAGTCTAATGAACTTGAAATCCCAAGAATTTTACAACCGATGCCGAAACCAACCAAACCATGCCCGATTGACCTCAAACTTTGCACGCAGGTCACATTCAACACTACGGAACTATTTCAACTTTCGGAATCGGATTCTGACCCCGATATCAAAATCTCACTATCGATCCGGAAACTTCAAAAATTCAACTTTCGGCATTTCAAGTCTAAATAAGTTACGGACCTCCAAAACACAATCCGAACATGCCCCTAAGCCCGAAATCACCCAACGGAGCTAGCGGAATCGATGAAATTCCATTCCGACATCATCTTCATATCGTTCCAACTACAGTCCAAATTATAAAACTTAAGCTCTCATTTAGGGACTAAATGTCCCAAAACACTCCGAAACTCAAAATGAATCTTCCCTGCAAATCAAAATAGCAAAAATAAACACGGGAAAAGTAGTTAATAGAGGATCGGGGCGTTAATTCTCAAAACGACCGGCCGAGTCGTTACAAAGTTGCACTTTCAATGGAAAATGTAATTAGTTTATGTTTGTATGCATTTCACGGTTGTCTTTTCGGAGCAATATGGCAATTATACATGACAAGCAAGATGTAAAGGTCATGCTCGACTTCATTCGCTCTTTATACAGTCAGTACATACTAAATTTTATTGTAATTTTCACACCACCAGCAAACTACTATGCTGGTTTCATAATAACTTTACCTTAATTATCAAAAATATCTAGCAATTTTGCATGGACAAATGTAAGCAGTGCAGAATATAGCAATAGCCAAGCAACTATACAAGCCGTTTCTCCTGAAACTTAAGAGCCCTAAAACCCGCATAAGGAATATTCTTTATCTTCAATCCAATGACTAGTTCAATGAACTAACATTAAAATGATAAACTTTTCCTTATCAAAAAAAGAAAAAGAGTGATGCCCTTACAACGAATAAGGTTTAATTACCAAAATCTATCTGTCTTCAGTTGTTATCCTCTTTTATGACTTAGAAAAAAACATACACATTTGACAGAAAGCAACAAAAATGCAAATAAAGAGACTGCCTTATAAGAGAGGACACGAATGTTTGTCCATCAGTTATCAGCTGAGCTAAGGCTCAGCAATTTAATATAGTTTACTTACTCATGAACTACTGTTTAAACTTTTGAAACCACTTTATTGGTGAAAATAACATATGTTATTCTATTTGCATAATCTGCTGAATATTCTGAAATGAAGAGTCATGACAAAGGTTCTATCATATACTTTGTAAATAAAACTTTCAATCAACAGAACACCAAACTATTTAATCTTTCAAAAAAGCAGTGAAAGAATAAAATAACCCACATATTGAATAAAAAAATACAGAAGAAACAAACAAATCTAGCAAATAAGTAAAGAGGAGATCTTCCCGTTAATTTAATTCGAAAGAAATAGATTACTTAATACATCTAGCTAAATCATTATTTTATGAGATTTTGGTAGATATAGATTTATGAGTTAGTTATCCATATTTTCAATGCTGGCTGGGATTTTATGTAACTGTCAGCAATAAAACTTGTTAATTTTCTTGTATTATTGAAGAGTTACCATAAATTGAGGCCAAGAGAATTCTCTTCAATTCCTATTACACAATAAAGAATATTTCACTTTAAAGCATCTATTCAATCATACCATTCAAATTAATACTAATTACCCACCCTTTATGTCACATATTACACTTTTCTCAAGCAACTCCCTAATCACTGGTATTTGTAGGACTTCATTTTCTCCTCTTCTTTTGATAACTTACTTTTCTCATATTGTTTGAAAGCAAACAGAAATTCTCTAATATCTAATATCTTCATTTTTCCTCCCTTAGATAAAGACCCAACAAGTACTTTATAAGCACAGAAGAAAAGCTAATATGACACTGCGCGTTATACTCCAACTGATCTAAGAAACTAGGGAAGTGTTGAATTAAATATATAATTGCAATGACAAATAAAACAGTTATTCTATGGTTTATTTCAATTTTCCTCTCACTTGCAAAATAAATAAATAAATAAATAAATAAGAATAAAAAATAAAATTTACATAGTGTAAAGCAAGAGAAGACTTACAAGAATGAATTCAATAAAGTGCGTATGGCCTGTTAGATAACTAGCAAAATAAAATCCATTCACCAATGAACATTCAGTTTCATCCTAATATATCTCGTTACCTAAACCCAAAATCAAAAAAAAAAAAACCACCTAAAAATCTAATAACCCTTGAACTGAAACTTTATTCAAAGCAAACCCAAATATTACAATTTTGCAATAAATAGAAAGGCAAACTCATCGCATACATTTTCCGATCAATAAAATAAAAAACAAATTATCAAGGATTTTCATATAATAAAGTACTAACCTTTTTTATTTGAAGTGAGTATGATTATTACCTCAAGATTCTTAGTGGCAAAGACTGAGAGAGCAACAAAATAATGAAAAAATTGCTGTAGAGAAAAGTACAAAGGGGCTAGGGGAAGGGGGAGAGAAAGAGAGAAGAACTCGTTGGAATTTCTCGGATCTTTGTTGGTGGCTCAACTATCTTGATTAGGGCTTTTGGTACTTTGAATCCATGTTTGGACTTTAATTTTAGTTTTTTCTTTTTTTTTTCCTCTCCGTCACTTAGTTCTTTTCCTTGAAAAAATTGGCGGGTTAATAAATTCAGAAGCGGCAATATGTGGAGGGAAAGCAACACTGTCGCAATAGTCTTTTTAATTAAATAACTGTCGCCATAGATATATATGTTGTCATGTTTAAATAAATCATCGCAATAGACCTGTTTATGGCAAGGATTATGCTCTAACATGACGGTTTATTCTACTATCTATCTCAATAGCCCTGATAGAATTATGCGACGATTATAACCGTTGCCATAGGTTATCTATTGCAATGCTTATATAAACGTTGTTAAAAAACCGTTGCAATAGGTCTATTTTCTAGTGATATATAAGGATCGAGTCGAATGCCTCAACAATATTTTTATATATGAGATGCATCCATAGATCGGGCCGTACGACCTCAGCAGTGCGTGTACACGACTATATAGATCGGGACGAACGACCTCGGTATAATTCGTGCGTAAAATTGCTAGGAGTCCGACAACCGCGAGATTACCCTCCTAATTAAACTTTGAAATTACGTAAGATTCTCATTATGACCTGAAATTGGATATTCAATTGATGGTTCTTATTTGTTGAGATATCATGTGGCAGTTGGGGATATTTAACTGATAATATTTGTTAACGGATTTCATTATCTATTGTTCCTTATTCTATTGATAATGTTGTGTTTCATGCCTGCTTATAATTCCTGTATTTTATTTATTGAACCACTAGTAAGTGTTGATGTCAACCCCTCGTCACTACTTATCCGGTGTTAGGCTAGATACTTACTAGGTACCCGTTGATTTACGTACTCACGCTACACTTTTGCACTGAACGTGCAAGATCTGACAGGTTCATTTGATGGTCATCCTGACACGTAGGGGCAATTGCTTAGGGGATTTTATAGTGAGCTGCTTCTTATGCTACACATCGCAGCCCTCAAAGTCTCCATCTTTTTTATTTACTTTATCTTGTCTATTTTATTTTCCAGATAGTTGTTTTACTATTACTGCACTCTTTAGCAGATGCTCATGCACTTGGGACACCGGGTTTTGAGGATGTTCTAGAATTTTATATGGTTTTGCTTAACTTTGAAACACTTTTAATTTATATTTTATTTAAATTGTATGTATCTATGTTTTTAATGCATTAATTATCTAATTAATAAGATTCTTGATTTCAAAATAATAAAAATGAATAATTAAGTTGGTAGTTTATCGTTGGCTTGCCTAACAGCGACGTTGGGCATCATCACGACCTATAGCAGGTTTTGGGTCGTGACACTATCGGTGCACGCTGGTACTTGGTGCTCAGCATCACATATGGACGAATAGAAAGAAATCGAAGTTCTAGGCTTCAAGCTAAAACTAGATCGCACGATAAGGAATGAAAGAATGGAAGTTTCCCAAATGCCCCGTAGCCTCTCGAAGATAGGTATGGACGTCATCTTACCTGTAACACCCCGTAAATTTGAATTAGATGTGGATGCATTAAATGAGAATTAATGTGATGGTTATCAATTGAATATGATAATAAGTGTAAGAGACATATCATAAGTGATTCAGGGTCCAATGAGAGACCTAATTTTAAGCCAAGTTGGAAAATTACATGATAGACTAAAATTTCAAATGAGTACGCACAAGACCACATTTTGGACGAGCATATCTAAATATATTTAAGGTGTTAGGTAATGCAGAACCTATCAAATGAAAGGTCTTTGAGTCTAGTTTCTAACGATTTAAACTATTCATCATTCGGACATTCCTAGAAGAAGTTATGATCAAATTACCAAAATCAGATCACCTAGTTATTTTGGCGGACAACGAAGCGAGGCTCGCTTCACCAGACCGGGCGTGGATCCTGCCTTCCCTTAAGGGTGTTGGACAGCGAAGTGGGGCTCACTTTGCCAGACAGGGCGTGAACCAGCTTGGGTCTTTTTAAGCAAATTCGGGGGTTCACTTCCCCCATTTCTTTTGGACGAATTTTAGGATTTTCTTCCACTCTCTCAAGAACTCCAACTCCTCCCATCTTCACGGTAAGCAATCCCCATTATCTTTGTGTGAATTCCATTATTTTTATACTAATATTGATGAAATATACACATATAATACTTAGATCTTCAAGAGATTTCTTTAACAACTCAAAGGAAGGTTTTGCAAGATTTCTTCTATAAAGGTAATGCCTTCACCTTCTAATTGATTTTAACATTGGATTAATGATTATAGACTATAGTTCATGAGATATGAGTTGATGGGTTTGATAGAAAAGCATGGACAGTTATAAGTTTGGGTTGTTGATTGTTGATTATTGGTTAAGGTTGTTGTTTACCTTATGGGTGATAAAGAATGGTATTGATTATAGTAATTTGAGGTTTTAGAATTTATCTATGTAAGGACCCGGTCGGTCATTTCATGTGTTAGCGTTCTGTTTCCCCTATTTGTGCTTTTCATTGTCTTGTTCAGTTGTATTATATGTTATCGGGTTGGTTGGATCAGGTTCGGAAAGGTTTTGGTAAGGTTCGATACACTTAGTCTCTTTTGAGTAAGCTTAAGTTGAAAAAGTCAACCGGATATTGACTTATGTGAAAAGAGACTCGGATGTGAATTCCGATGGATCGAATAGCTTCGGGAGGTGATTTGGGACTTAGGAGCATACTTGGAATGTGTTTTGGAGGTCCAGAGTAGATTTAGGCTTGAATTGGCGAAATTGGAATTTTGGCGTTTTCTGGTTGATAGGTAAGATTTAAATATAGGGGTCGGAATGAGATTTCGGAAGTTGGAGTAGTTCTGTTGTATCATTTGGGACGTGTGTGCAAAATTTCAGGTCATTCAGACCAGGTTTGATAGACTTTTTGATCGAAAGCAGAATTTGGAAGTTTTTTAGGATTCTTAGGCTTGAATGCGATGTAAATTTGGTGTTTTGATGTTGTTTTGAGTGTTTCGAAGAATGGAACAAGTTTTAATGAGGTTATGAGATATGTTGGCATGTTTGGTTGAGGTCCCGAGGGCCTCGGGTGAGTTTTAGGTGGTTGAACGGATCATTTCATGTTGGAGGAAATTGCAGAAAAACTACTGTTGGTGTTACATGTTTTTGACCTTCGCGTTCGCGTTGGATGTCCTGCGTTCGCAAAGGGTTAGGACGTGAGGCAGTGGAGTTGGCCTTCGTATTCGCAAAAGTGGTACCACGTTCGCGAAGGGTTGAGATCAATGGTCAACGCGTTCATAAGGGTCTTGCCGTGTTCGCGTAGAGGAAGGTGAGCAGATGGGGTCATGGAGGATTGTTCTTCGCGTTCGCGAGCTGGTAGTCACGTTCGCGATGAGTTGAGAAACTAAGGCTTCGCATTCGCATTCATGGGGTTGCGTTCGTGATGAAGGAAAAAGTGATCAACATAAGTTTTTGCTTTGCGAACGCGAGGCATTGACCGCATTCATGAAGAAGGATCGTGAATAGCTAGGCAGAATGTTTAAAAGGCCATATCCGCGATTTTAGGTCTAAAGTTTCATCATTGTTGAGCGACTTTAGAGCTTTATGAGGAGGATTGAAGAGGGAATCAAAGGGAAACACTTGGAGGTAAGATTTATGGACTTAATACTCGATCCTAATGTGATTTCTACCTAATTAAACATGGAATTTATGGAATCTAAAGTCTAAAATTGGAAGTTAGGGCTTGGAAATTGGAGACCTAAATCTAGGGATTTGAGGGGCCATTTTTGGTCAGATTTTGATGTATTTAATATGTATGAAATCGTGAGAGTGTTAGGGTTTTAGTTTTGTGATTTTTATCGAAATCCGAGAAGTGGGCCCGGTGGTAGGGTTTGGCTAATTTTGGTATTTTTGATGTAAATTGGTTATTTTCGAGTGTGCTTTGTTCCCTTAGCATATTTTGATGGTATAAATCTGTTTTTGATAGATTTGGAGAATCCGTAGGCCGATTCGAGAGGCAAAGGCATCGTGGGCTAGAGTTTGGACCGGATAAAGGTAAGTAATGATTGTAAATTCTGTCCTGAGGGTATGAAATCCTAGATTTCACATCGTTGTGCTACTTTGAGGTGACACATATGCTAGATGACGAGTGTGGGGTCGTGCACAGTTGGGGATTTTGACTTAGTCTGCCCCGTATGACTGTTTAATCGTGTATTTGATTGAAAACTATTTGCTATCGTCATGTTTCGGGCTGAATGCCATATTTGGGCCTCGTGCCAATCGTTTTGGACCCTTAGGGGATTTTAACTACTATTCCTCACTATTTTGACTTCATATTTGTACTCAGTCTTGCAGTATTGTACTGTTTTCATAACTCAGCCATGTTTACTCTGTTTTGACATTTTTAAATGATATTGTGGGCTGAGTATCATGTTTTACTGTGCCCGAGTGGCATTTAGAGATCTCTAACTGAGTGAGGCCGAGGGCCTTTGTTGTGAGGTTATTATGGGATTGGGCTGTATGCCGTAGCAGTATTGTGCTGATTCATGATTATGGGGCCGTGGGCCTGATTTGTTACGCTACGAGGTGTCTTATTATAAGGCCGAGTGCATGTTTGATTATGCCACGAGATGTCTTGATATTGCTCTTGGGCTGTAAGGAGCCCCTCCTGGAGTTTGTACACCCCAGTGAGCGCGAGTACCCAGTGTGAGATGTGATATAGCTCGAGGGGCTAATGTTGTTCCATGTTATTGTTCGAGGGGCAGATACAAGTGATTGTGAGATAGCCCGAGGGGCTGGTTCTATTGGTATGTTGACCAAGGGGCTGATTTATGGTTCTATCTTTTCTCCCTGTTTTCATTAACTCGGTTGCACTACTAAAAGATGTTTTAAAGTGGTTTTTACTGAACTAAGGTGTTTCTACGAGCTCTTACTGTTTTATTGCATTGTTCTGGTTTTATACTGCCTCGTTGTAGCATTTTGCTGTGTTTTACGTGTTTTCTTATCGTTCAGCTCCCTTTACTTTTATTACTTACTGAGTTCGTACTCACATTACTCCCTGCACCCTGTGTGCAGATTTAGGAGTCTCGGATTACGCTAGCGAGGGCTGATTGCTTTCCTACAGGCTGTTCGGAGTTAACTAGGTAGCTGCTCGACATTCGCATCCCAATGTTTCTCCTTTCTACGTTTACTTTCCTTGTACTAGCTTTATACTAGACTGTGTATCTTTTCTTACTCTTAGATGGATTTTTAGATGCACATGACTGGTGACACCTCGATGTCGGGCTGTGTTATTTTTGCATTGTTCTATTCTACTCTTTATTTTGGGATTTATTGTTTATGTATGACTTCAAAAGAATTATTATAACTGTCTTAATTGGTTTGTGGGTTTGTGTTTGCTGGCCTTGTGTCACGAGAGGCGCCATTACGACTGGGTCCGGTTTGGGGTCGTGACAAGTTGGTATCAGAGCCTAGGTTACATAAGTCTCACGAGTCATGAGCAGGTTTAGTAGAGTCTCGCAGATCAGTATGGAGACGTCTGTATTTATTCTCGGGAGATTGCAGAACATTAGGAAAACTTCATATTCCTGAAATTCTTATCGTTCGAATCTGTTGATCCGAGTAATAAACTTATGTTATTCTATTCTCTCAGAGATGGTGAGGACAAGTGCTACCGGTCAGGATGGGTGACCACCAATACCACCAGTTGGGGCCAATAGAGGTCGAGGACGAGGTCGAGGCCATGGTAGGGGCAGGGGAGTAGCCCCACAGAGCAGTTAGGGCAGCACCTGCAGATCCACCAGCTGCACCATTTCATGATCATGTCCTAGTTGTGGACGCTCCAACAACACCAGCTTAGGCACCAGCTGTGCCCATTGTGATTCCAGTTCTTCAGGAGGCCCTGGCCCAGATTCTATTAGTATGCACTGGCCTAGCTCAGGCGGTCTCAGTCATCATAACCACAACTACTTCTCAGGACGGAGGAGGCACTCAGACTCCTGCAGCTTGCACACCTAAGCAGGTCGTGCAGGGACTTCAAACACCAGGGGCACCTCCAGCTTAGCCGGTTGCAGCTATTCAGGACTATGTAGCTCCTATTATGCCAGAGGATGAGCAACGCAAGTTGGAGAGGTTGGTAGACTTCAGCCTCCAACTTTCAGTGGTACAGAGGGCGAGGATGCTCAAGGTTTCTTGGACAAGTGTTAGAGGATTATTTGCACAACGGGTATTCTAGAGACCAGCGGGGTCACTTTCACTACTTTTTAGTTTTCTGGAGCTTACTTCACTTGGTGAGAGGCTTATGAGAGGTGTATGCCATTTGGTGCAGCACCCCTTACCTGGTAGTAGTTCTCTGTTCTCATTTTGGAGAAGTATGTGCCACAGTCTCCCAGAGAGGAGCTGCGCAGTTCGAGCAGTTGCAACATGGAGATATGACTGTGACACAATATGAGATGAGGTTCTCGGAGTTAGCTCATCATGCCGTTTGGTTGGTTCCTACGGAGAGGGATAGGATTAGGAGTTTCGTTGATGGCCTCACTATCATCTTCGTATTCTCATGACTAGGGAAAAGGTATCTAGTGCTACTTTTGAGGAGGTTGTTGACATTTCTCACGAGATTGAGTCAGTTCGTTGCCAGGAGTGAGATGAGAGGGAGGCCAAGAGGCATTGGGGATCTGGTAGTTAGGGTGGTGCTCCTTCGAGAGGTCTGTTTTAGCACGGCAGAGGCCGTCCATTCATACATGCTCAGTCAACTCGCTTAGGTTTTCATGGGGCGTCATCGGGTCATGGTTCTCATAACTCTTATCAGGGCCATTCATCACTCAGTGCCCTTCTAGCCCAGATTTCATCCCGTGCTCCATCAGTTCAGGGCTCTTCTATACCAGGTGCATATGCTAGTCATTCCAGTGCTAGGGGTTCCCTTCAGTCCCCACCTCCAGCACCAGGGATTGTTTATGAGTGTGGAGAGTTTGGTCATATATGGAGGTAGTGTCCCGTCATCTTGGAGGTTCATCTCAACAGAGGGGTCAGCTATCGGCTTCAGCTCCAGTTACTTCACTACCTACCTACCTACCTATCTAGATAGGGGTGGAGGTCAGTCAACTAGGGGTCTCCCTAGAGTGGGAGGTCGATCAAGTGGTGGTTAGGCCTATATCTATGCACTCCCAACTAGACCCGATGATATTTCTTCAGATGCTGTGATTACAGGTATTGTCTCAGTCTGCCACAGAGATGCCTCTGTGTTATTTGATCTCGGTTCCATTTTTTCATATGTGTCTTCATATTTTGCTTGTTATTTGGTATGCCCAGTGAGTCTCTTATTTTATCTGTTTGTGTATCTACTCCGGTGGGCAATACTATTGTTGTGGACCGTGTGAACCGGTTGTATGTGGTGACTATTGGGGGTCTGAAAACCCGAGTGGATCTGTTATTACTTTGTATGGTGGACTTTGATGTGATATTGGCCATGGATTGGCTATCGTCGTGTCATGCTATTTTGGACTGTCATGCTAAGACAGTGACATTGGCTATTTCGGGTGTGCCACAGATTAAGTGGCGAGGTTTAACTGATTTTGTCCCCAGCAGGGTGATTTCGTTCTTGAAGGCCCAGCGGATGGTTGAGAAATGTTGTCTTTCATACTTAGCCATTATGAGGGATGTCAGTACAGAGACTCCTAGTATGGATTCTATTCCTGTGGTGAGGAATTTCCCCGATGTGTTTCCTGCAGACCTGCCGATCATTCCACCGGACAGGGATATTAATTTTGGTATTGATCTGGTGCCGAGCACTCAGCCCATTTCTATTCCACCATATCGTATGACACCAGCGGAGTTGAAGGAGAAACTTTAGGAACTCCTTGATAAGGGGTTCATTCGGCCTAGTGTATCATCTTGGGGTACGCCTATTCTATTTGTGAAGAAGAAGGATGTCATGATGAGGATGTGCATTGATTACAAGCATTTTAACCAAGTAACAATCAAGAACAAGTATCCCTTGCCTCGTATCGATGATTTGTTTGACCAGCTTCAGGGAGCGAGAGTGTTCCCCAAGATTGTACTTCTTTCAAGGTATCACCAGCTAAATATCAGGGACTCGAATATTATTAAAACAGTTTTGAGGACCCGATATGGTCATTATGAGTTCCTGATGATGTCTTTTGGGCTGACCAATGCCTTAAAAACGTTGATTCATTTGATAAACAGCGTGTTTCGGCCTTATATCGACTCGTTTGTCATAGTTTTCATTGATAATATTCTGGTGTATTCACGTAGCCAAGAGGAGCACGCAAAGCATTTGAGAGTTGTGTTGCAGAGATTGAGGGAGGAGAATCTTTATGCAAAGTTCTCCAAATGTGAGTTTTGGCTTAGTTTAGTGGCATTCTTAGGGCATGTGGTGTCCAGTGAGGGTATTCAGGTTGATCCGAAGGAGATAGAGGCGATTCAGAGTTGGCCCAGACCATCCTCAGCCACAGAGATTCATAGCTTTCTTAGTTTGGCAGGTTATTACCGTCGGTGTGTTCAGGAATTTTCATCTATCGCATCGCCCTTGACCAAGTTGACTCAAAAGGGTTCTCCATTCAGGTGGTCAAATGAGTGTGAAGAGAGCTTTTAGAAGCTCAAGACAACCTTGACCACAACCCTAGTGTTAGTTTTGCCATTAGCTTTAGGTTCATATACCGTGTATTGTAATGCTTTGAGAGTTGATATTGGGTGTATGTTGATGCAGAAGACTAGAGTTATTGCCGCAGCTTCTCGTTAGTTGAAGCCCCATGAGAAGAACTACCCTGTTCATGATTTGGGGTTGGTTACCATTGTTCACGCGTTAATGATTTGGAGGAATTATTTGTATGGTGTGTCTTGTGAGGTGTTTACTGATCATCGTAGCCTCTAACACTTGTTCAAGCAGAAGGATCTCAATTTGAGAAGATGGTTGGAGCTGCTAAAGGACTACGATATCACTATTTTGTACCATCCGGGGAAGGCCAATATGGTGGCCGATGCCTTGAGTAGGAAGGCGAGGAGTATGGGGAGTCTGGTATATATTCCAGTTGGGGAGAGACCTCTTGCAGTTGATGTTTAGGCCTTGGCCAATTGGTTTGTGAGGTTGGATATTTTGGAGCCCAGTCGGGTATTGGCTTGTGTGATTTCTTGGTCTTCCTTATTTGATCGCATCAGAGAGCGCCAGTATGATGATCCTCATTTGCTTGTCCTCAAGGACAGAGTTCAGCACGATGATGCCAGAGACGTGACTATTGATGACGATGGGGTATTGAGGATCCAGGGTAGGGTATGCGTTCCCAATGTGGATGGGCTTCGGGAGTTGATTCTAGAGGAGGCCAATAGCTCGCGGTATTCCATTCATCCGGGTGCTGCAAAGATGTATCGGGATTTCAGACAACATTATTAGTAGAGGAGAATGAAGAAGGACATTGTGGGATTTGTAGCTCGGTGTCTCAATTGTCAGTAGGTGAAATATGAGCATCAGAGAATGAGTGGCTTACTTCAGCAGATAGATATTCCAGAGTGAAAGTGGGAGCGGATCACCATGGACTTTGTAGTTGGGCTCCCATGGACTTTGAAGAAGTTCAATGCTATTTGGGTGATTGTGGATCGGCTGACCAAGTCCGTGCACTTCATTCCTATGTGTACTACCTATTCTTCAGAACGGTTGGCAGAGATCTATATCTGAGAGATTGTTTGTTTGTATGGTGTTCCCGTTTCCATCATTTCAAATAGGGGCACTCAGTACTTTACAGTTTTGGAGGTCTATGCAACGAGAGTTGGGTACTCAGGTTGAGTTGAGCAAAACTTTTCACAGATAGGGGCACATGTTGTGCGCTTGTGTCATTGACTTTGGAGGGTCATGGAATCAGTTTCTACCGCTCGCAGAGTTTACTTATAACAATAGTTATCAGTCGAGTATTCGGATGGCTCCATACGAGGCTTCATACGTGAGGTGGTATAGATCTCCAGTTATTTGGTTTGAGCCGGGTGAGGCTAGGCTATTGGGTACAGACTTGGTGTAGGATTCTTTAGACAAGGTGAAGGTGATTCAGTAGAGGCTTCGTACCACGCAATCAAGACAAAAGAGTTATGCTGACAGGAAGGTTCGGGATGTGTCTTACATGGTTGGTGAGAAGGTTCTATTGAAGGTTTCACTTATGAAAGGTGTTATGAGATTTGGGAAGAAGGGTAAATTGAGTCATCGGTTCATTGGGCCTTTTAAGGAGCTTCGGAGGATTGGGGAGGTGACTTATGAACTTGCTTTGCCACCCAGCTTATCGAGTGTGCATCCGGTATTTCATGTTTCTATGCTCAAAAAATATATTAGCGATCCGTCTCATGTTTTGGACTTCAGCACGGTTTAGTTAGATGATGATTTTACTTATGATGTGGAGCCAGTAGCTATTTTAGAGCGTCAGGTTCGAAAGTTAAGGTCAAAGGATATAACTTCAATGAAAGTGCAGTAGAGAGGTCGGCCCCTAGAGGAGGCTACCTGGGAGACCGAGCGGGAGATGCAGAGCAGATATCCTCACCTATTTGAGGCTTCATGTAATTTTCTTGACTCGTTTGAGGATGAACTTTTGTTTAAAAGGGGGAGGATGTAACGACCCGACCGGTCATTTCATGAGTTACCACTCTGTTTCCCCCTTTTCGGCTTCTTGTTTTCTTGTTCAGCTGTATTATGTGTTATCGGGTTGGTTAGCTCAGGTTCGGAAAGGTTTTGGTAAGGTTTGAGACACTTAGTCTTTTTTGAGTAAGCTTAAGTTGGAAAAGTCAACTGAATGTTAACTTATGTGAAAAAGGGCTCGGATGTGAATTCCGATGATTTAGATAGCTTCGGGAGGTGATTTGGGACTTAGGAAGGTAATCAGAATGTGTTTTGGAGGTCCAGAGTAGATTTAGGCTTGAATGTGCGAAATTGGAATTTTGGCGTTTTCCGGTTGATAGGTGAGATTTTGATATAGGGTTCGGAATGAAATTTGGGAAGTTGGAGTAGTTCCGTTGTGTCATTTGTGATGCGTTTACAAAATTTTAGGTCATTCGGACGAGGTTTGATAGACTTTTTGATTGAAAGCGGAATTTGGAAGTTTTTGGGATTCTTAGGCTTGAATCCGATGTAAATTTGATGTTGTTTTGAGCGTTCTGAAGGTTGGAACAAGTTTTAATGGGGTTATGGGATATGTTGGCATGTTTGGTTTAGGTCCCGAAGGCCTCGGGTCTGTTTCGGGTGGTTGAAAAGATCATTTTATGTTGGAGGAAATTGCAGAAAAACTATTGTTGGTATTGCAGGTTTTTGACGTTCGCAAAGGTGGTACCGCATTCGCAAAGGGTTGAGGTCGGTGGTCAACGCGTTCGCGAGGGTCTTGCCGCGCTAGCGTAGAGGAAGGTGAGCAGATGGGGTCCTAGAGGATTGTTCTTCGCGTTCGCGAGCTGGTAGTCACGTTCACGATGAGTTGAGAAGCTAAGGCTTCATGTTCACGTGCATGGGGTTGCAGTCGCGATGCCGGAAAAAGTGGTCAACATAAGTTTGTACTTCGTGAACGCGAGGCGTTGACCGCGTTCGCGAAGAAGGATCATGAATAGCGGGGCAGAATGTTTAAAAGACCATATCCGCGATTTTGTGTCTAAGTTTCACCATTGTTGAGCAATTGTAGAGCTTTTTGAGGAGGATTGAAGAGGGAATTAAGGGGAAACACTTGGAGATAAGATTTATGGACTTAATAGATGATCCTAATGTGATTTCTACCTAATTAAACATGGAATTTGTGGAATCTAAAGCCTAAAATTGGAAGTTAGGACTTGGAAATTGGAGACCTAAATCTAGGGATTTGAGGGGTCATTTGTGGTCGGATTTTGATGTATTTGATATATATAAACTCGTGAGAGTGTAAGGATTTTATTTTTGTTATTTTTATCGGAATCCGAGACGTGGACCCGGGAGTCGGGTTTGGCCAATTTTTGGATTTTTGATGTAAATTGGTTATTTTTGAGTGGGCTTTGTTCCCGTAGCATATTTTGATGGTATAAATCTGTTTTGGATAGATTTGGAGCATTTGGAGGCCGATTTGAGAGGCAAAGGAATCACGGGCTAGAGTTTGGACCGAATAGAGGTAAGTAATGATTGTAAATGCTGTCCTGAGAGTATGAAACCCCGGATTTCACATCGTTGTGCTACTTTGAGGTGACACACATGCTAGATGACGAGTGTGGGATCGTGCACCGTTGGGGATTGTGACTTAGTCCGCCCCATATGACTGTTGAACTGCGTATTTGATTGAAAATTGTTTGCTATCATCATGTTTTGAGTTGAATGTAACATTTGGGACTTGTGCCAACCGTTATGGACCCTTAGGGGATTTTCACTACTATTCCTCACTATTTTGACTTCATATTTGTACTGAGTCTTACTGTATTCTACTGTTTTCATAACTCAGCCATGTTTACTCTGTTTCGACATTTTTAAATGATATTGTGGGCTGAGTATCATGTTTTACTATGCCTGAGTGGATTTTAGAGATTTCTGACTGAGTGAGGCCGATGACCTGTGTTGTGAGGTTATTATGGGATTGGGCTCCGCGCTACAGCGGTATTGTGCTTATTCATGATTATGAGGTCGAGGGCCTAATTTGTTACTCAACGAGGTGGCTTGTTATAAGGCCGAGTGCTTGTTTGATTAAGCCACGAGTTGTCTTGATATTGTGCTTGGGCTGTAAGGAGCCCCTCCCGGAGTCTGTACATCCCCAGTGAGCATAGGTACCTAGTGTGAGATGTGATATAGCTCGAGGGGCTGATGTTGTTCCATGTTATTACCCAAGCGGCTGATACGAGTGATTATGAGATAGCCGAGGGGCTGGTTCTATTGTTATGTTGCTCGAGGAGCTGATTTATGTTTCTATATTTTCTCCCTTTTTCATTCACTCGTTTGAACTGATAAAAGTTGTTTTAAAGAGGTTTTTACTGAACTAAGGTGTTTATACGAGCTCTTACTATTTTATTGCATTGTTTTGGTTTTATACTACCTTGTTGTATCATTTTGCTGTGTTTTACGTGTTTTTTTATCGCTCAACTGCCATTACTTGTATTACTTACTGAGTTGGCATACTCACATTACTCCCTGCACCCTGTGTACAGATTCAGGAGTCTCAAGTCACTCTAGCAAGGGCTGATTTCTTTCCAGCAGGCTGTTCGGAGTTGACTAAGTAGCTGCTCGGCGTTCGCAGCCCACTGTTTCTCCTTCCTGCCTTTACTTTCCTTGTACTAGCTTTATACTAGACCGTGTAGTCTTTTCTTACTCTTAGACGGATTTTTAGATGCTCATGACTAGTGACACCCCGATGTCAGATTGTGTTGTTTCCGTATTGTTCTATTCTACTCTTTATTTTGGGATTTATAGTTTATTTATGACTTAAAATGAATTATTATAACTATCTTAATTAGTTTGGGGGTTTGTGTCGGCTGACCTTATTTCAGGAGAGGCGCCATCATGACCGGGTTTGGTTTAGGGTCGTAACAATCTAGGAGCAAGAGAATGGGTTTTTTGGTGAAGAAACACCATTAATGAGGGCTATGAAGCTTTATACTCACCAAGTGTTTGATAAAATGTTTAAGTGACCAAAACAAGAGTATCATAGCTAATATGGAATCCCTTTGACTTGTATTGCTATAGATTAAAGCTAAATGGTTTACAAACATTGTATTATGCATAAGAGCAGGAAGTTATGGTATGTGAGACTAACTCTCTGTGTTTGGGGATGTTAATGATTATCTCTACACTACATTTCTTTTACAACGTTATTAATTGCCTCTGCAATATAGCTAAGCTTAGTTCCTTGAATAGTTGCAGAACTTTTATTCTCTAGCTTCATAAAAAGTTCATAACTTTCATTTTGAACATTATAAGCTTAGTGCGTATTCAATATAGACTTGAATTTGATGCCTCTGAGTCTCAACATAGATTACTCAGTATGTCGTAAACAATTGAAGTTTTAGTGTTCATAATCAGTTCAAGAATACATGTCTTAGTATAGTCCTATTCAGTATTCGAGTATTATGTAACAATGTGATTCAGTATTCCAGTATCATGTAACTCATTGTTATTCAGTATTTCAGTATCATGTATTGTAGTATGATTCACAGTTTCTTATTTTAAATCTCTGAATGTTGAATACCTGTATTTGGGCTTGAGGCCGTTGTTTATGCTTTATGCATGTTTGGGCATGAGGCCGTAGTTGATGCTTTATGCATTTTGGGGCATGAGGCCGTAGTTATGTATACGTATACTTGGGCCTGAGGCCGTAGCTTGTGCACATATATATTGGGCCCAAGGCCATAGCTTATTTAGATAAACATGTTGTTCATCATTCAGAAAAGGGAGTATTCATATCCTTACTTCCTTTGTTCAGTTCAATTATTATTTATCATTTCAGTTATCAGTTAGCAGTTATCATTCAGTTTCAATTTCTATAGTTATTTTTTCAGTTACTGTCATGACCTAAAATCCCCCCAAAAGAGTCGTGATGGAACCTAATCTCTAAACTAGGTAAGCCTAACATATACTGAAATAACATTAGCATTTACAGATTTCAAATTAAATATCTCTCAATAAATCACAATTTCCCTAAAACCGGTGGTAAAAGTCATAAGCCTTTCTACGAGTAGTTACATAAAATAAATACAATAATGTTCCAGAACAAGAAGGAATCAATGGAATATAAATACAAACGAAGGTGACTCCGAGGCCTGCGAACGCAGCAACAGGTTACCGTGAGTCTCCACCGCGACCATCCGCACAGCTACTATCGATCAATACCTGGATTTGTACACAAAAATATACAGAAGTGTAGTATGAGCACAACACGGCGGTGCCTAGTAAGTATCAAGACTAACCTTGGTGGAGTAGTGACGAGAAACAGTCCAGACACCTACTGGTCAAATGAAATAAACAAGATATGATACTGAAATATCGAAATAAAGATAACGAGATAATATCAACAGTGGAGAGAAATCAAAATACAAACAGTAGAAATGATAAAGGGAATCACAGATGGAAACAAAAGATAACCAAATAAATTAATACCAACATATCATTTTTGATGCACAATTCCAGCCATCTCAAACTCGATGTCTCATATCATAACCTCAATTACCAAACCTTTAGCACACCCGGCACCTTGTACGGATATATTTCTATTTCTCTTTGCACAACAACGTTCTCATATTACTCAGTACATAGGATACATAATCAATGCAATTAAGATGTTCAAGGAGTCTCATTTACATAACATAAAGTAGAGTACAACTTCTAAGCCAATTAGGAACTCACCAAGAAAAGATGAAGTTATTTTTAGAAATTATTTGAATAAAGAAAGTATCATTTTCAACTAAAATACAACATCGAATGAATTATTACCTTTAACATGGGATTTAATAAATTACAACTTAGTAGAAATTCCTTTATAAGTAGAATACAACCTCAGACGATTTAAGGAATTTTAATTGAAAAATTAATTGAATCAAAAATGTAGAAATTATTGAAATTTGAGGTATTGAAATATATATATATATAAATACGGCGAGGTATTGACAACACTATGGGTTCCAACACAAAGAATCACAGTAGTAAGGGGATCTAAATCGTTAGAACACTTGAATTGATAGCAATAAATAAACGCAACAAACAAAAAGTATACGACATCACCCTTCGTGCGTTTACACTCACAGAATGTCGACATGGGATCTCCCGGGATCCCGTCCCGTAGTCCCAAACATAAATACTCAGGGATCAATCAGTATCCTCAGTATATGAGCTAGGGATCTCTTGGCATCCCAATGATCTCTTGGTATCCTCAATATATGTGCTGGGGATCTCTTGGTATCCCGAGGATCTCTTGGTATCCTCAATATATGTGCTGGGGATCTCTTGGTATCCCCATCCAAACAATAGAGAATGTACATCCCGATAAGGGAATCAACAATATGAACAATAACATCCTGGCAAGGGAATCAACAATATGAACAATAACATCCCGGCAAGGGAATCAACAACAATCCAACAATCTAATCATAAGGAAATTCCACCACCAAGAATACGGTCACGACCCCGGTTCGCCCTCCGTGAACCATCGTGACAACACCTAGTTCCTACAACAAGGTAAGCCTAATAATGCAGAAAAACAAACCAATTTGCGGAAGAAAACAATTTAAAGCAGAAATAGAGTAATAAAACAGCGTTTAAAAGTGCCGCTCGGCATACACAATATGTATCTCTCAAACACCAATACATATTCCCAAAACCTGGAAACCCATGAATCACAATCTAAGGATACTACATAGTGCTCTAACTCCAGAATAGTCTAAAACAAGGTAAATACAGAAGGGCTGTAACTACAAGAGAGAATGGAGAGAGACTCTTCGGTCTGCGGATGCGGCAGATATACCTCGAAGTCTCCGAAGGGTCGCCTCGCCTCAAGGATGGTAAGTCTGAGTCGAAGTAACTTGATCTGCACATGAAAAATATGCGCAGAAAGGGCATGAGTACACTACAGCAGTACTCAGTAAGTGCCAAGCCTAACCTCGGTCGAGTAGTGACAAGGAAGGTCAGGCACTACTGAGGTTAAATAAAATATAAATTTTGATAATGTAGAATAGAGCAGTATAAATGAGTACAACAGTAAAAGTAACACATGATATAAAGGACAACAACAACTATACATAGGCAAAGTAAGCACAGACAGAAATACAGCTCAACACCAAATCATAAAAATCGGGGATCTCCCAAGATACCGTCTTGTAGTCCCAAATATACATATCCAATAGGTGTCCCGGGATACCGTCCCGTAGTCCAACTTATAGTGCGCGGGGATCTACCGGAATCTCGTTCCATAGTTCCAAATGTATATACCCAATACTGGAGGAATCTACCGGGTGCATTCTCGTAGTTCCATATAACTATGCAGGGGGATCTACCGAAATACCACATCCGTAGTCTCAAATATAAACAGACAAGGGGGGAGCTACCGGAATCCCACATCCGTAGTCCCAATGTTAATATACAGCAACAACAGGAAAAATACTCAGAAATGTCAAATTTCATATTAAGGCAAACAAGTATGTCTAGCCTAGCATGCTGCACAGAATTCAGGTAAGGCAGTTTGAGCAAATAAAGCAATTAAATCACTTAGACATGCTTTCCCAAGCTAACAACAGGCTTAATAGGGCAAGGAAATAAAAAAACAGGAAAGAAAACATACTAGTAATTACTTAATGAAAAACCGGATTTCCAACAATTAGCACAAGTACGCGCTCGTCTCCTCACGTACAAGGCATCTCAATTACCAAATATACCAAATCCTAAGGGGAAAGTCCCCTACGCAAGGTTAGGCAAGCCACTGAACTTGAACCAGCTCAAATCAATCCGAAACCATGCCCTTGTCATGAGTACTCGATTACAAATGGCCCGAATCTAGTCAATTCAATTTCATAATGTAAATAACACTTCAAGTAACTGATTCTACAAAGAAATTCTTAGCTAATACGCGAAATTAGGTAAAATGACCAAAATGCCCTCGGTCCCACATCTCGGAATCGGTGAAATTTACATTTTCAGAATCCTCATACTCTCACGAGTCTATACATAACAAGAACACTTAAATCGGAGCTCAATTGACCCATCGAATACCCATTTTAAGGTCTCTTAATCTCAAGCCCTAATTACCCATTTTTCCCAAATATTTCACCACTATTTAGGTCTTTAATCACATATAAACGAGTTATGAAGTCAAAAATGTTACCTCCAAGTGATTCCACTTTGGTTCCCTCAAAAATCACCCTCAATAGCTTCAATCCCGTTCAAAAATGGTGGAAAAATGAAGAAGGGTCGCGAATGGCTATTTAAAGACTGCCCAGGTATTCCTTCTTCGCGAATGAAGAAGGCCCCTCGCATTCGTGAAGCACAATTTCACTTGGGTCCAGATTTGTTCATCGCGAGCATGATGCCTGGGACGCGAACGCAATTCACAACTTCCTCCTCCTACGCGAACGCGGGAAAGCCAACACAAACGCGTAGGTATAGAACTCCCAGCTTCGCGAACGTGAGAGACATTTCGCGAACGTGAAGCACAAATTCCTCACCAGCCCCAGCTCCTCTTCGCGAATGCGAGACCCCACTCGCGAACGCGAAGAAGGATATCAGAACTGACTGCTACAACATTTTCTACAATTTCCTAAGTTCCAAAATGACCCGTTGAGCATCCGAAATACACCTAAGGCCCTCGGGACCTCAAAAAAAACTACCAACATATCCCATAACATCATTCAAACTTGTCCCAACCTTCGGAATGCACAAAACAACATCAAAACACCATTTAGCATCGGATTCAAACCTAAGAACTTCAAAACTCTCAAAATACGCTTTCGATCAAAAAGTCTATCAAACCTTGTCCGAATGAATTAAAATTTTGCACACACGTCACATTCAACACTACGAAGCTACTCCAACTTCTGAAATTCCATTCCGACCCTCGGATCAATATCTCACTAATCTAACCGGAAATTTCAAAAATTCAACTTTCGGCATTTCAAGCCTAAATTGGCTACGGACCTCCAAAACACAATCCGAACACGCTCCTAAACCCGAAATCACCCAACGGAGCTAACAGAATCATCCTAATTCCATTCCTAGGCCGTCTTCACACTGTTCCAACTACGGTCAAATTTCCAAAACTTAAGATTTTATTTAGTGACTAAGTGTCCCAAAACTCTCCGAAACTCCAAATAAACCCTCCCGGTAACTCACAATAGCAGAAACTAACATGGGGAAATCATTTAATAGGGGATTGGGGCATTAATTATTAAGACGACCGGCTGGGTCATCACATCCTCCTACACTTAAATATTCGTTCGTCCTTGAACGAGCATAGAGATATACCTGAAGTTGTGAAAAGATGAGGGTAGTGGCTGCGCATATCCTGCTCGGTCTCCCAGGTCGCCTCCTCGACCAACTGACCCTGCCACTGAACCTTCACTAATGCAATATTCTTTGACCTCAGCATTCAAACTTGCCTGTCCAATATTGCCTCTATCTCCTCAACATAAGATAGATCCTTGTCCAATAGGACTGAACTGAAATCCAACACGTGCGGCAGATCACTGTGATACCTCCGGAGCATCGAAACATGAAATACCGGATGAATTCCTTCCAATCTGGGAGGTAAGGCAAGCTCATAAGCAACCTCCCCAACACTCCTCAATATCTCAAAAGGGCCAATAAACCTTGGACTCAACTTTCCTTTCTTCACGAATCTCATAACGCCCTTCATAGGCGAAACCCAAAGCAGAACCCACTCTCCAACCACATAGGAAACATCACGAACCTTCCAGCCCGTGTAACTCTTCTATTGGGACTGGGCTGTGCGGAGTCTATCCTGAATAACCTTGACCTTCTCCAAAGCATCATGAACCAAGTCTATGCCCAACAATCTAACCTCGCCCGGCTCGAACCAACGCACCGAGGATCTACACCGCCTACCATATAAAGCCTCATACAGTGCCATATGAATGCTGGAATGATAGTTGTTGTTGTAAGCAAACTCCGCCAATGGCAAGAACTGATCCCAAGGCCCTCCAAACTCAATCACATAAGCATGAAGCATATCCTCAAGAATCTGAATAGTGCGCTTGGACTGTCAGTCTGTCTGATGGTGAAATGCCGTGCTCAACTGCACCCCAGTACCCAACTCATGCTGAACGGCCCTCCAGAACCGTGATGTGAACTGAGTACCTCTATCTGAAATGATGGAAATTGGAATACCATGCAGACAAAAAATCTCCCGGATATAAATCTCTTCTAGACGCTCCGAAGAATAGGTAGTACACACAGGAATTAATTGAGCGAACTTGGTCAGCCGATCCACAATAACCCAAATAGCATCAAACTTTCTTAAAGTCCGCGGGAGCCCAACTACAAAGTCCATGGTGAGCCGCTCCCACTTCCACTCTGGAATCTCTATGTGCTGAAGCAACATACCCGGTCTCTGCTGCTTATACTTCACCTACTGACAGTTGAGGCACCGAGCTACAAATTCAACAATATCTTTCTTCATCCACCTCCACCAATAGTGCTGCCTTAAATCCTGATAAATCTTCGCAGCACCCGGATGAATGGAATACCCCGAGCTATGGGCCTCAAACAGAATCAACTCCCGAAGACCATCAACATTGGGTACACAAATCTGACCCTGCATCCTCAATACACCGCCATCACCAATAGTCACATCTCTGGCATCACCGTGTTGAACCTTGTCCTTGAGGACAAGCAGATGAGGGTCATCATACTGACACTCCCTGATACGATCAAATAAGGAAGACCAAGAAACCATGCAATCTAGAACCCGACTGGGCTCCAAAAGATCCAATCTCACAAATTGGATGGAAAAGGCTTGAATATCCATCGCCATAGGCCTCTCCGATCCTAGTAAATAAGCCAAACTCCCCAAACTCTCCACCCAGCAACTCAAAGCATCGGCCGCCATATTGGCCTTGCCAGGTTGATACAAAATAGTGATATCATAGTCGTTCAGCAACTCTAACCACCTCCTCTGGTGCAAATTTTGATCCTTTTGCTTGAATATGTGCTGTATGCTCCGATGGTCAGTATAAATCTCACAGGGAACACCATACAAATAATGTCGCCAGATCTTTAGGGCGTTAACAATGGCAGCTAACTCAATGTCGTGGACCGGATAATGTTTCTCATGTACCTTCAACTGCTTGGACGCGTATGCAATCTCCCTACCGTCCTGCATTAACACCGCTCCGAGGCCAATCCTCTAGGCATCACAATAGACCGTATAAGACACCAACATATAGGCAGTATCAAAATTAGGGTTGTGGTCAAAGCTGTCTTGAGCTTCTAAAAGCTCGCCTCACACTCCTCCGTCCACTGGAACGGAGCACCCTTATGGGTCAACCTGGTCATAGGGGCTACAATCGATGAAAACCCTCCACAAAGCGACAGTAGTAACATGCCAATCCAAGGAAACTGCAGATCACTGTAGCTGAGGATGGTCTGGGCCAACTCTGCACGACCTCTATTTTCTTCGAATCCACCTGAATACCCTCACTCTATACCATGTGGCCTAGGAATGCCACATAATCCAACAAAAACTCACATTTCGAGAACTTAACATATAAATTCTTCTCTCTCAGTGTATGAAGCACAGTCCTCAGGTGTTGCTCATGATCTTCCCAACTCTGGGAATACACCAGAATATCATCAATAAAGACAATGATGAACGAGTTAAGATACAACCGGAAAATACTGTACATTAAATGCATAAAGACTTCTAGGGCATTGGTTAGCCAAAATGACATAACAAGGAACTTGTAATGACCATACCAAGTCCTGAAAGCAGTCTTCGGGATATCTGGTTCCCGAATCTTCGACTGATGGTAAACTAAGCGTAAGTCAATCTTAGAAAACACCTGTGCACCCTGAAGCTGGTCAAACAGATCATCAATATGACACAAAGGATAACGTTTCTTCACTGTAACCTTGTTCAACTGGTGATAATCAATACACATAGGCATAGAACAATCCTTTTTCTTTACAAACAAGATAGGAGCACCCCAAGGTGATACAATGGGCCGAATAAAACCCTTATTAGGCAATTCCTATAACTAATCCTTCAATTCCTTCAACTCAGAAGGAGCCATATGATACAGAGGAATAGAAATGGGTTGAGTGCCCGGCAATAGATCAATGCAAAAATCAATATCTCTATCAGGCGGCATGCCCAGAAGATCAGCTGGAAACATATCGGGAAAATCCCGTACTACTGGAACTGAATCAACTCAAGGGGTATCAATACTGACATCTCTCTCATAAGCTAAATACGTGTCATACCCTTTCTCAACCATACGCTGAGCTTTAAGAAAAGAAATAACTCTACTGGGAGTGTGATCTAAAGTACCCCTCCACTCCATACGCAGTACACCTGGTATAGCCAGCGTCACGGTTTTGGCGTGACAATCAAGAATAGCATAATGGGGCGACAACCAGTCCATGCCCAAGATAATATCAAAATCTACCATGATGAGCAATAATAAATCTGCTCTGGTCTCAAAACCACTAAGAGCAACCAAACACGACCGATAAATGCGGTCTACAACAAGAGGATCTCCTACAGGAGTAGAAACATAAATAAGGGAACTCAAAGAATCCCGAGGTACACCCAAATGCAGAGCAAAATAAGAAGACACATAAGAGTAGTGGAGCCTGGATCGAATAGAACCGATGCATCTCTGTGACAAACCAGTATAATACCTGTGATGACAGAATCAGAGGCAACAACCTCGGTACAGGTAGGAAGGGCATAGTACCGGTCCTGGCCTCCCCCTCTAGGGCAACCTCTACCTCCCCGACCTCTACCTCTAGCTGGCTGAGCAGGTGGGGTAGCAACTGGAGCTGTAGCCATAGCCTGAAAACTCTACGGGGCACGTTGTGGCTGAGAAAGTCTGTGGAGGTGCACCCCTACCAAGTCTTGGGCAATCCCTCACCATATGGAGTGTGTCCCCACACTTAAAAAAAGCTTTGGGAGGACGTGGTGGCTATGACTGGCTCGGGCCAGATATACAGGAATGACCTCTGAAAGCACCCTACGCAGGAGGCGTGCTAGATACTAGAGGTGCATAATAAGGCTCCTAAGGCCTTGGAGAAGCTGGAATACCACTGGCTACTGGAAGAGCTGAATGAATAGGGCAACTCATATAACCCCTATGATGAAGACCTGTAGCTGGGGCACGGGCTCTAAAATAATAGCCCGACTCTCGAGACCTCTTGGCCTTCCTCTCCTCTCTCTCCCCAGCATGCATACCCTCAATCCTCCTAGCAATGCTCACCACCTACTGATAAGAAATTTCCATCTCCAACTCACGAGCCATGCTAGACCTGATGCTGTGAATAAGGCCCTCAATAAACTGGCGAACTCTCTCGCGCACTGTAGAAACCAAGGCTGGTGCATGCCTAGCCAAACTAGTGTAACAGACTGCATACTCTAAGAGAGCCATAGCATCCTGGCACAAATGCTCAAACTCTGCGTGCCATGCGCCCCTGAGGCTCTGAGGAACATACTCTCTCAGGAACAGATCTGAAAACTGAGTCCAAGTTAGTGAAACAGCCTTATCCGGACTGTCTAACTCAAGGTACACCACCATTCATAGGAAAATCCTTGAAGATGGAAAATAGTTAAGGAAACCCCGCTCGATCCTGATATACCCATGGTACGGAGAATGCGGTAACACTCATCTAGAAATCCAAGAGCATCATCTGATGCTAGACCACTGAATACAAGAGGCTTGTACTTCTTGAACCTCTCAAGCCTTAGATGCTCATCCTCGGAAGCCGCTGCCCTGTCCTCAGGCTGATCTCGAACTGTAGGCTGTACAGGAATAATCTTAGGGACCTGCTCAACATGCACTCGCTACTCAGGAGTGCGGGCGGTGGGATTCTGTGCTCCTCCCCTGGCCTGAGACGTAGCTGCAGCAAGAGGAAGCAACCCTGCCTAAGCTAACGTGGTGTACATGCTCATGAACTATGCCAGACTCTCTTAAAGAGTTGGAGTCATAGTAGCAGTAGTCATATTAGGTGCCTGGAATCTGGCTGGAATTGTTGGTGGTACCTCGGTGGTAGCTCGCGTAGGTGCTCTAGCTCTACCACATGCGCGTCCTCGACCTCTACCCCGTCCTCGGCCTCTGACGGCTATAGTAGGGGGCGCGGGTGCCTGATCATCTTGGATAGCGCGTGTCCTCACCATCTGTGAGAGAATAGAAGACAGAAGTTTAGAATTGTGATATCAAAATATCGCATGACAAGGAATTCAAATGAAGTGGAATTTTCCTAATAGTTAGATAGCCTCTCGTAGATAAGTACAGACGTCTCCGTACCGATCATCAAGACTCTAATAAACCAGTTTATAATTCATGACTCCTATGAACCTAGAGTACCAACTTGTCACGACCCAGGTTCGCCGTCCGTGAACCATCGTGACGGAACCTAGTCCCTACAACTAGGTTAGCCTAATAATACGGAAAAACAAACCAATTTGTGAAAGAAAACGATTTAAAACAGAAATAAGGTAATAAAACAACGTTTAAAAGTGACGCACGACATAAATAATATTTATCTCTCAAAACCCAATACATATTCCCAAAACCCGAAAACCCAAGAATCACAAGCTAAGGATACTACATAGTGCTCTAACTCCAGATTAGTCTAAAACAAGGTAAATACAAAAGGACTGTAACTACAAGAGAGAATGGAGAGAGACTCCTCGGTCTGCGGACGCGACAGATATACCTCGAAGTATCCGAAGGGTCTCCTCGCCTCAAGGATGGTAAGTCTGACTCGAAGTACCTGGATCTGCACATGAAAAACATGTGCAGAAAGGGCATGAGTACACCACAACATGTGCAAGGACCTAATGAGGTTAAATAAAATATAAAGTTTGACAGTGTTGAACAGAGCAGTATAAATGAGTACAACAATAAAAGTAACACAGGATATAAATGACAACAACAACTATACAGAGGCAAATTAAGCACAGACAAAAATACAGCTCAACACCAAATTAAAACAATCGGGGATCTCCCAAGATACCTTCCTGTAGTCCCAAATATGCATATCTAATAGGTCTCTCAGGATACCGTCCCGTAGTCCAACTCATAGTGCACGGGGATCTACCGAAATCCCGTTCCATAGTTCGAAATGTAAATACCCAGTACTGGGGGAATCTACCGGGTGCATTCCTGTAGTTCTATATAGATGTGCAGGGGGATCTACCAGAATCCCACATCCGTAGTCCCAAATGTAAACAGACAAGGGGGGAGCTACCGGAATCCCACATCCATAGTCCCAATGTAAATACACAGCAGCAACAGGAAAAATACTCAGAAATGTCAAATTTCCTATTAAGGCAAACAAGTAAGTCTAGCCTAGCATGCTGCACAGAATTCAGGTAAGGAAATTTGAGCAAGTAAAACAATTAAATCACTTAGACATGTTTTTTCAAGCTAACAACAGGCTTAATAGTGCAAGTAAAAAACAAAAAACAGGAAAGAATACATACTAGTAATTACTTAATGAAAAATCGGAATTTCAACAATTGGCACAAGTACGCGTTTGTCACCTTACATACAAGGCATCTCAATTACCAAATATACCAAATCCTAAGGGGAAAGTCCCCCACACAAGGTTAGGCAAGCCACTTATCTCGAACCAGCTCAAATCAATCCGAATCCACGCTCTTGCCACGAGTACTCGACTCCAAATGACCCGATTCTAGTCAATTCATTTTCATAATATAAATAATACTTCAAATAACTGATTCTACAAAGAAATTCTAAGCTAATATGCGAAATTAGGTAAAATGACCAAAATGCCCCTCGGACCCACATCTCGGAATCCGGTGAAATTTATATTTTAAGAATCCTCATACTCTCACGAGTCTATACATTACAAGAACACTGAAATCAGAGATCAATTAACCCCTCGAATACCCATTTTAAGGTCTCTTAACTCAAGCCCTAATTACCCATTTTCCCAAATGTTTTATCACTAATTAGGTCTTTAATCACATATAAATGAGTTATGAAGTCAAAAATGTTACCTCCAAATGTTCCCTCAAAAATCACCCTCAATAGCTTCAATCCCGTTCAAAAATGGTGGAAAAATGAAGAAGGGTTGCGGATGGCTATTTAAATACTACCCAGGTATTCCTTCTTCGCGAACGCGGAAGGCCACTCGTGTTCGCGAAGCACTATTTCACTTGAACCCATATTTCTTCATCGCGAACATGATGCTCGGGACGCGAACACGATTCACAACTTCCTCTTCCTACGCGAACGCGGGAAAGCCAAACTCGAACGTGTAGGTATAGAACTTCCAGCTTCGCGAACGCGGGAGACACTTCGCGAACACGAAGCACAAATTCCTCACCAGCCCTAGGTCCTCTTCACGAACGTGAGAGCCCACTCGCGAACGCGAAGAAGGAAACCAGAACTGACTGCTGCCACATTTTCTGTAATTTCCTAAGTTCCAAAAATGACCCGTTGAGCTTCCGAAACACACCCGAGGCCCTCGGGACCTCAACCAAACCTACCAACATATCCCATAACATCATTCCAACTTGTTCCAACCCTCGGAATGCTCAAAACAACATCAAAACACCAATTTAGCATCGGATTCAAGCCTAAGAACTTCAAAACTCTCAAAATACGCTTTTGATCAAAAACTCTATCAAACCTCGTCCGAATGACCTGAAATTTCACACACACATTACATTCAACACTACGGAGCTACTCCAACTTCCGAAAGTCCATTCTGGCCCTCAGATCAAAATCTCACTATCGAACCGGAAACTTCAAAACTCAACTTTCGGCATTACAAGCCTAAATTGGCTACGGGCCTCCAAAACACAATCCGAACATACTCCTAAACCCAAAATTAACCAACAGAGCTAACAAAATCATCGGAATTCCATTCCAAGGCCGTCTTCATACTATTCAGACTACGGTCAAATTTCCAAAACTTAAGCTCTCATTTAGGGACTAAGTGTCCCAAAACTCTCCGAAACTCCAAATAAACCCTCCTGGCAACTCACAATAGAAGAAACAAACACGGGAAAAGCAGTTAATAGGGGATAGAGTCATTAATTTATAAGATGACCGGTTGGGTCGTCACAAGTATGATTACATTGAAACAAGAGAATCACGAAGAAACCAAGAAGCACAATAACCTTAACAAAATAACAAGACATAATAAACACTTGATAACTACACCGGTAACCACAACACTTGGACATGTAACATACTTGAACGAAGTCATAGAGGAACTCATAATCAAGAAGTATCAAAACAATAAGGAAGGCAATCACTTCAATTATGGCAATTAAGGGTCAATGTAACACGTAAGAATTAGAGGAAATCTAACAACGTCATATGGAGCATATAGAGGAAATTTAAGCAATTAGGAAACCCAATCATAATGGGATGCTTTTCACATAATGGACATAAGGACCTAAGAACCCTAGAGCAAATTTCACACAAATAAGTTTGAGCACACATTCGTCACCTCGCATGCATGGACTACAATTAGCATAGATGACTCAAATCCTAAGGGGAAGTCCCCCACACAAGGTTAGGCAAGATACTTACCTCAATCCAGCAAATTCAATACTCAATTTATCTTGTCCTTTACCGATTCATCAACGATCGGCTCAATCTAGCCAAAAATGACTTGAATACATCAAACAATGCAAGAGAAAACAATTTCAATTGGAAAAACTATGATTCTTATACAATTTGCAAAAAAGTCAACAAAAGTCAAATCCCCGGACCCGCACCTCAGGCCCGATAAAATTTACAAAAACCGAACACCCATTCCGCTACGAGTTCACCCATACAAAAATTATCTAATTTCGATACCATTTGGTCATTCAAATCATCATTTTACATATTTGAAAGATTTCACAATTTTCCCCAAATTTTCCTTTATATTCTCATGAATTTGATGTTAAATCTAAGATATAATCATAAAATATAGTTGGAAATTGATTAGAGAGACCAGAAACCAACAATTTTTCCCAATACAAAAATGAGCATAACTTCCTTATACGATGTCAAATTTCGATGATTCTTTTTCCTATGGCTCCGTAATTTCGATACGGATATAATGGTTCAAACAACACTGAATTTGGATCTTATTTTCTCATTTTGGTATTATTTTTGCTTGAAGAAACGATGATGAAGCATCCAAAAACAAGTGCAACATAACCTAAACCTATCCGAAACTCACCCAAGCCCTTAGGACTCCAAACCAAACATGCACAAAAGTCTAAGAACATCATACGGACTTGCTTGTGTGATCAAATCATCAAAATAACATCAAAAACTACGAATTTAACCTCAAAACTCATGATTTTCTAACTTTTCAATCGGACGTCCAAATCACGTCAAATCAATTCCGGTTCTCACCAAATTTTATAAATAGGACTTAAATATCATAACAAACTTGTTCCGAGATCTAGAACCAAAATACAGGCCATATACCAACGAGTTTAAACATTAATTTATTTCTTTATTTCCTTAAAAAACCAGCCCAATAATTTTCTTCAAAACTTGTTTTCTAAGGCTAGGGACCTTAAAATTCAATTCCGGGTATACGCCCAAGTTCCATATTTTACCGCGGACCTTCCGGAACTTTTGGGACATAGATCCGAGTCCGTTTACCAACAATGTTGACCAAAGTCAACTAAAAACCAAATTTTAACTCTAGAAATTACTATGTTTTTCATACTTTCACATAAAAGCTTTTTGGTTTCACGTCCGGACTGCGCACTTAAGTCGGTACACATAATATGAAGCTGGTAATGACCTCAAACTGCCGAAGTGAACACAATTGCTCAAAATGACCAGTTGGGTCGTTATAGTTACACATTATCAATTTTTAGTTATAAGCTTAGTTTTAGTTTCAACATTTATAATTCTTTCTTTTAGTTGCTTTACATACCAATGCAATTCAAATGTGCTGACGTCTCTTTTTCATAGGGCCTGCATCTCATGATACAGATAATGATTTACAGGTTGACGATTTAGGGCGCTAGGATTGGCTTACCAGCTATTTGGCGATCCCTAGTTCTTTCGGGGAATTATCATTACCTTATAGTCTTCAGTATTTTTAAACAGTCAGTATTTTCAGAGCTTCATTAGAGGCTTCATAGACTAGAGTAGCAGTTAGATAGAGTCACAAGCTTTTTATGTTAAGCAATGTTGGCTGAAGACATGTTTCACACTTGTATTATTATTTCCGCACTTTTATTTATATCATCAAGACTTTCAGTATATCAGCGTGTGTTAGTTTATCTTCCGCATTTTATATGTTAAGATATCACATGGTGATTCAGCTAGCCAGTTAGTTCGCTCGGTCACATATAGTTAGGCACCGAGTGCCGTGTTACGTCCAGGCCTAGGTTTGGGGCATGGCAAAGCTTTGTATCAGAGCATTAGGTTTAAGAGTCCTAGGGAGTCTATGAAGTCGTGTCCAGTGGAGTTTCCTTTATATGTGTCTGCTGGCCACTCATATAAATAGTTAACTACCAAGACATCCAAGATTATCTCATTTCTTTCTATTCTAGATCGTGCCATGAAACTTAGAGCAAGAGGTAATCTTTTCTTAATATTAAATTCCATACATATCAAATGCCCAAGCGACAGGCAAGAAAAGTCTAAGGTTCTAGAAAGGATGATTTGCCTATTGTTGTATTACTATTGAGTACATGTTGGTAACAAATGAGATTTGAGAGGATGTTGAAAGTGGGATGCAATGGATAGTAGTAGAGATTAGAGCATATATCAGTTTAACTTAGTTACCAGTTACATAGTCTTTCAGTTAGCAGGTTTATGGTTATTCAGTATGCCAGTTATTTGTTATTTAGTTACCAGATCTCCAATTTTCGGTATATCCAACTTCTGCTAACTTGGGAGCATACGATGATGCCTACGGGTGCTAAATGAAAATGTAAGAAAATGATTATAGCGACATCGTCACATGTTTTAGGTCCGGATTAAGACCCAAGACTTACAGATTGTGTAGGAAGTGATTTATAAGATGATGGCATATCTGAAGGACATGTTTGTGTATGGTAGTGTATCCGTATGTGTTTTACCTCACAAAACAATTTCATTTTTAATACTTACCAATTGATCCACAAGTTGGATGATGATAATTTTGGTGTCAGACCCTACAGTGTAGCAGGTTAAGAAGTTTGCCGCAAATGGGCTAGAATTGGTCATTATAGTTTTGGACAAAAAAGAGATTAAAGGCAAAATTCCTAGCAGTTAGAAATGTTTGATATTACTAGAGATGTATTTTTCATATGACTCATGCATATGAATAAGAAGACATGATGTATGAAATTAGAATCAACAACCGATATTGAATTTCAGGGAATGATTTTGAGTTGTTCATATTTATTCATACGAGAACTAGAACGTACCACCTTAGTAAGTTACTATAAGAAGTAGGTATTGTAAGCACGTGATTTTTGCTTCACGGACAATCACTCCAAAAGAAAACAAAAATAGTGACCAGTGACCTCGCTGTACAAATTTTCAATTTTTCATGACATGTACTGCTAGTCATCTGTGGTTCGTCCCATTTTTGCATTTTTGATCTTATCAGTCAAAATACAAGGTATGTCTGTCATAGCAATCAAACCGTAATTCGGTCGTTGAAAGAAAATTCAAAAATATATATATGCATTGTTCATTCTAGGTTGTGATTTAACCTACTTAAATATTTTTATATGTGTGTGATAATTGTTTTAAAGTGTTGCATTGTTGTTTGTTTTAATTTCATTTTTCTTATTTATTTCATTTTTTGTTTTAAAATTAGGAAAAAACAAAAGAAGAGAGTGATGAAAATCGGTTTGGGCCCAAAAATGAAACAAAAATAGGCCCAAAACCGGCACTCAAGTACAGTCCAAATCCGGTCTGCCCAAACATTAATTCAAACGACGCCGTATCAACATCCTTATTGGAGCCGTTGATCTGACTCAAACAAACGGTCCTGATCAGGTTGATCACTTCACCTTAACGACGCCATTTCACTCAAATTAATTTGAACCGTCCAACCCTTAGATCCAACGGACCCAGGCCTTCCCCCTAAACCCGTCCAATTTTGACCCGATCCAGCCTTACCCGGTCTCACCCATTATCAAACCCAAAACGACACCGTCTTCCCTAAGTGAATAGATCCTGGCCCTAGATCTCATCTGATCCAACGGCCAGGATCTAAACCCCTAGATCGTATATAAGCTTTCTATCGTACCCCACGCCCCCTATTCGAGTCCCCCTCCACTCATCGTCTTCACCAAACACTAAAACCCCCCAAACCCTAGCAGCCGCCCTGATTTCCCTTTCACCAGAACCCGGCGGCATGAACGCCGATGACCCCCTCCTGAACACCCTAGGACCACCTCACTCTCCTGAACATGAATCTGTTACCCCCTAGCCTCGAATCACTTTCCTTCATCTCGAATCTTCATTTGAAGATTCGAGTCAAACTCTGACCTACACCAAACCTCACCATCTTTGTACCAGACACTCCCCTGACCTCCCTCGTGACTAAACCAGGCTTGGTTTGGTCCGAATATACCCACAACTCCTAAAAAACCAGATCTGAAGATCCAAAACCTAGAACACGAATAACCTTGGAATCCGGCCGGTCTTAACAGGGGTTTTAGGTCTAATAGACCTTAATCAAGGTGTTCTCATGTGAGAACACCCTGATTAAAGTTTGTTCGGCCTCAAATGGTCAAAGTTGAGTCAGACTTGGGTCAATTTTGTTTGGACATTTTTTCGGTAAGTTTTTCTTTGCTTTTCTGTTTTATTCGAGGGGTAATTAAATTGTTAGCATGCTTTGTTGTGATTGCTTGTTATTTCTGGTATTTTTCTTAATTCCTTCCATCTTTGTAAGGCCTTTTATTTGGTCGTTGGTTTGTCTGTGTGTTTCTGAATGTATTCTGTGATATACGTGATCGTCAATTAGATTAGTCGTCAAATAAGTTAATTCATATAGGTTCCCAGTAATTGAACAAAGTTGTCTAAAGTCATTCGGGACTCTGTACGTGTTGTTTATATGAACGACTGATTATTATGTGTTACGATTAATATAGTCGAGTCGATGTATGTCGTCAATTAATTTCAGTCATTAATGGTAACAACTTGATTCGTGTTATTTACTTCTGCTGTGATCATATTTGAATCCCATTAGGAATTGAATTGTATTGCCTAATGGTTTTGTTCAATTTGACTCCAAAAAACATCTAGGGGTAGGTTATAAGGGCAGTTCAGACTTTGATCTTAAATGGATGCCATGTTTATTTGGTTCAGATTGTGGGCAGCATGCGTATGGTCAGCGGTTAAGGAATTAAAATAATTGGACAGCATGTGCTATCAGATTATATTCCTGCTGCCCATACTTTGGCTAAATAAACAAGAGATTAGGACACTTTAACAACAAAAAGAGAGAGGGGCGGTCAGGGATCTCATGGGAGTTTTGTTATTTAAACTAACTGAGTGGAAAAACAACAGGGAGGGGGGAATTTTGAGTTGTCCAGCAGGCTGTAAAGTGCTGAGGTTAGGCTATAAGAAGGGGGATTCTTTTTTGAAAGAGAGGAGGTTTTTTTTTTCTGGAAAAAACTGAAAGAAAGAAACATAAATTCAGAGGATATTGTAACCAAACATTGTCTATAAACTACATAAGAGTTCACATTGGTCAAGCTGTCTTGGCCAAGTTCTGTTGTTTTGCCCTTTTGAGCTGCTCGTGATTGTTAAACTGTTGGTGTGGTTACTTTGAATACTCTGCTGTTTTTGCTGGTTCATTACTCTGTTTTTAGGACTGTTAGTTTGGTGCTCGACCAACTATTGGGTTTTCCTCGTGGTGGAAACTGCTGCTGTTACTGCATTGTTGCTCCATTGTTGCTGTGTGTCTGTTTTTGCTGCTGTTGTTTGCTGTGTACTACTCAGCTGATCATTTCCCTTCTTCTTTTGTTCCTCTATACCAGGTAGACAACTAATACTGTCAATGTAATCTGAAGTTGAGTATGAATACAAAGAAAAGGGTTGAAGATCATTTATTTTATGTATAGCCTGTACACTGAATGATCCGGGATGTATGATAGCTTGTATTTTGTTCGGATACTGGGTTAGCTTTAACACATAGCAACTGTAAATGTAGGGTAATTTGACATCCAATTGTATATGCAGGCTGGTAGATAAAAGCATGCCCAATGCAGTAGGTTGTATCTTAGATTTAGTTTAATGGTGTAGTATAATTCTGTAATGTATGCCAAGCATGAAAACCGTACACTACTAGTTAAGTTCTTTCCTTTCTGATAAATTGCCTCATATAACTGGTAAACCATGCTTTAAGACAAAGAACACAAAGCTTGCAATCTCAACCTCACGAAGTTTGAGCCCAAGTCGAGCGAATCAAGCAGGCTCCCAGCGAAAAATAGTGGCCCAGGCCCAACCGCTACTGCTTGGGTTGGGTTTGGGCCATTAATATTCGTTTGGCTGATTGCGTACGTGGCCGTGCTTCTGATTTTGCGCAAGCACTCGGAATTCTGTTATAGATAACTTGCAAGCATGTAATTAACTAGGACTATCTCTGTTTTCAATTAGTAGAGACAAACGCGACAAGAAACGTAGTTGCTATAGGATATCCTTTTAAAATAAGGACGAGATGAGCCTCGACAAATAAAAATGCACAAGCTGCGGGGCCTCGTTAAATGTATATATCGAAGCATTCAGTTTCCCAGGTGGGTCGTTTAGCAAATCTCACGACCCTCCCGAAATAATGACGCGATAGCCTGTTTAAGCGCGTATTTAATAATTTTACCTTCTTAAATTCGGGTGCACATTTATGTGACCCAAATCCAAATCTCGACGGATTCGAGATGTGTTTCTAATCACGGGTACATTGATTGTGACGTGGTTCGAGATGCGTGTCCATGACGTCGCAAATTCCTTTTAAAAATTTAGAATAAGACGAGCCTCGACAAACAAAAATGTACAAAGCTGCGGGGCCCTCTAAATGTATGTATATATTAAAGTATTTAGAATTTGGGATGTGCCATCTAACGAATTTTTACGACCTTCCCCAAAATAACAAGACGCTAGTTGCTTTAGGCGCGCCTTTAACAATTTATTTTCCTTAATTCGGGTGCACATTTATGTGACCCAAATCCAAATCTCAACCGAGTCGAGATATATCGATAACCACGGGTGCATTGATGTAACGTGGTTCGAGATATGTTTTCACGACGTTGCAATTCTTGTAAAATAATAATAATGACAAAAGCGGTAAAAAGTTAAAATTTGCACATAAGTTCATATTTGTATAAAATCAGATAATCAAGCCGAATATAACAGTTGAGCGACCGTGCTAGAACCACGGAACTCGGGAATGCCTAACACCTTCTCCCGGGTTAACAGAATTCCTTATCCGGATTTCTGGTACGCAGACTGTAATATGGAGTCATTCTTTTCCTCGATTCGGGATTAAAATTGGTGACTTGGGACACCCTAAATCTCCCAAGTGGCGACTCTGAAATAATTAAACCAATCCCGTTTCAATTGTCCTTTAATTGGGAAAAACTCCCTTGCACCCCTGCGGGGCGGAAAAAGGAGGTGTGACAGCTCTAGCGACTCTGCTGGGGATTTCTGTAACCCAGAACCACTGGTTCAGGGTTCAAGAATTCGAGCTTAGAATAATTGTTATATTTGGCTTTATTATCTGATCTTTATTACATGTTTTTGCATAACGTGCTAAATGTTGTCTTTTACCGCTTTGATATTATCTGAACTGTATATAAACTGTGCCGAAACCCTTCTCTTCTTACCTCCGGGGAGAAGCTCGCTGGTCGAGACTCCCTATTCTGTTAGTGTCAATACCTGAAATAAGAAAGAGGTCGGACAAGTTACAAAGCCGGACGATCTCGCGGGTCCCCGGTACGTAGCCCCCTCCTCGACTCGAGTTGTCCGCTCGGGTACACAGTCTAGAACAAATACCCAGGTTATAAACCTAGTATAACGAAACTTCATGCCGGATCCCTAGTAGGAACGCTTATTTGCATCATGTTGCATTTGACTTAGGGGACTCAACACAGGGGTTGGGTCCGTCTAGGACAGGCAACCTGAAATGAAAAGACCATCCTGCTGCATCCTACTTGTTTGCGCATTTATTTGCTTCAGTTCCGCATGCTGACCGGTTTCTAAAAAAAAAACAAAATTTAGCAAAAAGGGTCAAAAAATATTCTCTTTAATTACTTTCAAAAAGGGGTATTTATTTTAAAAAAAAAATGGAAAATTCGTAATTCAAAAAAAAAAATGTTGTTTCTTTTAACTTTTCTATATTTTAAAAAAAAATATATTTTCTTTAGTCTTTATCTCTTTTCAAAAAGAAAAATATATTCTTGCTTTCTGTGTTTAATTGATTTTTCTATTCATGATGTACCGAACTACGCCGGTTTGATTCTCACCGGATGTGAGATACGTAGGCAACCCTCATCGGGTTCAACCCCATTTTTTGCTAAAATAGCCAAAATCAATAAATAAATAATAAAAAAAATGCGTCAAATTTTAAAGAGTCATAAATAAGTCAGTTGATGCTGTTTTGTTATAAAAAGCCGAATGTTCCCGAAAGGGACGCCGGAAGGCTGACTTTGCATAAAACAGCCACCTTTGGGTCTTGTTTAGTATTTTTGTCCAGTTGACCCACACGGCCTTAAAATCTTCGTCCCCGAAGTACTTAAAGGCCGTGTTCAAAACTTGATCCCCTTTGTAAAATATTATTGAGTCAAGTCATTTTGTTAAAACCACCTTAATAAATGTGCAGGATGAGCACGATGCAAAATGAACTTTTTTCAATAATGACCAAAATTCCTGTCAAGTTACGGCTATGGTGGAATGATCTAGGTGTTGAAGGACAAAATGAGGTCAAGAAATATTTGAAAGGTCTCGTGGGTTTGTTGGAAATCCAACCTCGGGGAGATATCATAAGAGCTTTGGTTACCTACTGGGACCCGGCGCACAGTGTTTTCCATTTCTCTGATTTTGAACTCACCCCGACTTTGGAAGAAATGGCTGGGTACATCAGAATTGCTGAACTTCCGTTAAAGCAAAAATACTTGGTCGCCCCAAGAGCTGTCACGGTACATCGGTTCCTCGATTCACTGAAGATACCCAGAACGGTCCACAACCCGGATCTGGCTGCCGGTTTTTGCACTCCATGCTTCATATATGATAGGTACGGTCATGAAGAGGGATTCAATAATCCAATCAAAAAACTGTGCAGCAAAGGTATTCGTCAGAAGTGGGACAAACACAGACGGGTAGCCTTCATGATGATGTTCCTGGGCCTTCTGGTATTTCTAAGTAAAGACGGAAACATTGATTTGAAGATATCCGGGGTCATCAGCACCTTACTCACGCAAAGTGACAGTACTCTCGTACCTATGGTGGTATCTGACATCTTCCGAGCCCTCACAGCTTGTAAAGCTGGGGGAAAATTTTTCGAAGGTTGTAACTTGCTCCTACAAATGTGGATGACCGAGCACCTCTGCCATCGTTCCGAGATTTTGAGCCATGGTTCCCCGGAAAAGACTTGTATAGAAGAATTTTACACAAGAACCAAAGAGAACAGTTTGCCCAAAGGAGTCCTGGCATGGACCTCGTTCTTCCAAGCTCTTACTGCCAGCCAAATACAATGGACGCTGGGATGGTTGCCTGTTGATGAAGTCATATATATGCCGGCAGCTAAGACTCATTTCTTACTGATGGGGATTAAGAGCATTCAACCTTACGCGCCTTGCCGATTTTTGAGACAGCTCGGAAGATGCCAGACAGTACCTCATGAGGAAGATCTTAGCACTCAAGCAGTTGAGATAAGTCCCGATGGACAGTTTCCAGAAGCGAAAATTCGCCAAATCTGGAGTGAGTGTCAATATTTGAAATCAGATGCTTGCGTACGGGATCGAGCCAAAGGTGAGACGGCACCAGGTTACCTTGCATGGTATAGAAGGGAACTTGAGCATGAAAGGCCAGCTAAGAGACCCCACATCCTGAATTTCGCCGAATCGTTGCGAAAGCAGTGGGATTGGTTAGCGAAAGAAAGAGGCTATTGCGCCGAAATCAGCAGGTTGAAGCAACAAGTGGAAAGCTTGAAATATGAGCACAATGTGCAAGTTGCTACCGATCTGGGAGAGCAGAACAAGTTAATTCAGGAAAACGAAATGCTCAGAGCACAGATCAAACAGATAAGGATGGATGCGGATAAGCAGCCAAGGCGTCGATCAGATGAGCAGTTGATAAAAAGGCTAAAAGGCAAAGTCAGGGAATGGCAAGAGGATTTAGAGAAATCTAAGAACGTCATAACAGAGCTCAGGGCACAATGGGATACAAGAGCAGATAAGCATCGCCGATACTTGAATCAATTGGAAGGCGACCACGAGAAAACTGTTGCTAAAATGAAGAGAGAGATGGCTACACTTGAGATTAGAGCAGCTAATCAGGCCAAGGATTTCCAAATTGAGAGCAGATACTGGTACGACTTGTTGGCCCAGATGAAGTTAGAAGTACGGCAACTGAAGTATCAGCATGTACAGGATGCTCAGGCATTCAAGATATGTAGTGATCAGATAAAACGCCTACTCATGGAGAAGAAGCAAACCAGAGATAGGATCAAGGCCATTGCCCATGCCATCACCAGACGATGTCTACGATGTGAGAACATGACCAGCGTTACCGTCTTCTCGGTAGTGATGGGTTATGTCAAGCAGACTATGCATGAGCTGGAGCAACTTGAGAGGGATCTCGCACCTAGGACCGCGGCAAGGCCGAACGATGCCCCGCGGACACCAATTTTCAAAACCATAATGTACTCATAAGTCAAGTCTGTATCTTAGCACCTTCTGCCTGTTTTTTTCATCAGGATGATTTTTGGTCTATTTTTGAGTCTAGGCTTATTTTCAAAGTTTGCTCTTTCTTTTGCAAAATGTAGTTTGTAATAGACCATTTCAACAATAAAAGGTTGTTTGCTTTTACGCTCATTTGTGTTTTGAACTACGTAATGATCTGATTCACGCGGCATCGTGATACGTAGGCAATCCTCATCGGATCCGGTCGCATTTTTACCGCAAAATAAAAACATAGCCAGAAGCCTAAAAAGAAAGTCGGGATGACGCATGTTGTTCGAAGCAAAGCATGTAGAAACGGTTAAATGCCTAGGAGCATTGCATCCTCTATGTGATATGATCAAATCTGTTAAGCTCTAACGCTAACAAAGTTTGTTGTTGTCTGTTCCAGACAAGTTAGTTGTTAAAGAACTCTGGCAACACACTTTTATCAAACCAGATCCAAAGGACCGATAGCAACAAGCATGACTACCTCAGAGAATAGCAATGAGGAAGAAAGGCCGATGAGCCAGTTGTTAAAAGAAGCGATGGAAAAGATTGAAAGGATGGGACTAGAGATGAACGCAATGCAGCTAGCCATAGCCAAAACACAAAAGAGCCCTGAAACACTGGGACCCACGCTGGAATACCCTCACTCCGGCCCTTCCACAAGCCTCCCAAACCCCCGTTATCATCAAGAAAGAAGCCCTCATGATTCCCAAGCTCCACCACCCCATCAACCTCTCCCAACACCCAATATTCCCATTTTTGTGGGACCCACATCAGCCCCCTTTCAAAGAACGATCAGTGAGCCCTTGTTTCAAGCTCACGATACGCAATACTATCCCCCTGAGCCTACATTCCATGCACCCGAACCACAGGCTTACAATCCACACTTGGAGGTACCGGCAGAGATTGAAAAGCCGGTTAAAGCCCCTGAACATGATGAGGTATTGAGAAAATTCAAAAGCCTGGAGCAGTCCTTCAGGAACCTGCATGGTTTGGGCAACTAGGTCAGCGTAGCATACAAAGATCTGTGCCCTTTCCCAGACGTCCAACTCTCGGCTGGTTTCAAAATGCCTAAGTTTGATTTATATGAAGGGCACGGTGATCCCATTGCACATTTGCGGGGATTCTGTAGTAAAATTAGAGGGGCAGGCGGCAAGGATGAGCTGCTGATAGTTTATTTCGGCCAAAGTCTGAGCGGATCTGCGCTAGAGTGGTATACCAGGCAGGATTCCAGTAGGTGGTATACTTGGGATGATCTGGCGCAGGCTTTTGCAGGTCATTTCCAGTACAATCTCGAGATAGTCCCTGACCGTCTCACATTATTAAGAACTGGGAAGAAACCCGGGGAAAGTTTTCGCGAGTTCGGGTTCCGCTGGAGAGAACAAGCAGCTAGAGTCGATCCTCCCATGAGAGAGGGAGAGATGGTGGACTATTTCTTGCAAACATTGGATCCAACCTACTTTGGTCACTTGGTGACAACAGTTGGAAAATCTTTCAACGAGGTGGTCAAGATAGGGGTCATGATAGAAGAGGGGCTGAGGTCTGACAAAATCTTGAACTACTCGGCACTCAAGGCCACCACCCAGGCTATTCAGAGTGGTACGGGAGGTGCACTAAGAAGAAAGAAAGAAGAGGCTATTCAGAAGAACCTGGATCTGCACACCAAAAACATGTGCAAGAAAGGGCATGAGTACACCACATCAGTACCCAATAAGGGCCAAGCTTAACCTCGATCGAGTAGTGAAGAAGAAGGTTAGAGCCCTACTGGTTATATGCTTATAACAAGGTAAGACATTATGAAATATGACAGTATAATAAAAATACTAACAGTCGATAAGAAATAAAATCACAGAAAGAATATAATTAAGTATATAGAGATAGCAACAGGGGATCTCCCAGGATATCGTCCCATAGTCCCAAATGTAAATGTACAGAGGATCTCCCGGGATATCGTCCCATAGTCCGAATCATAAATGTGCAGGGGAATTTCCCGAAATACTAATCTGTAGTCCCAAAGTAAATATCTGGTATAGGGGGATCACTCGATATCTTATCCCGTAGTCCCAATTATAAATGTGTAGGGGGATCTCCCGGAATACCAATCCGTAGTCCCAAAGTAAACATGCAGGGGGGATTTTCCGGAATACCAATCCATAGTCTCAAAGTAAACATGCAGGGGGATCTCCTAGAATACCGATCCTTAATCCCAAAGTAAACACACAACAGTATCAGGAAAGAATCCTACAATTCTATTCAAGTTCGTATCAGGAAAACAGGGAATTTCTACTCTAAACATGCTACATAAAGTCCAGGTAATCAGTTAAAGCAGGTAAGACAGATATTTACTTAATGAAAATGGGGTTTTTAAAAAATTAGCACATGTACGCACTCGTCACCTCACATACACGACACTCATATAAAAACAGTACCAAAATCTTAAGGAGAGTTCCCCCACACAAGGTTTGGCAAGCCACTTACCTCGAACTAGCTCAAATCAATCCGAAATCGCGCTCTTGCCACGAGTATCCAAATCCGAGTGTCCCAAATCTAATCAAATCAATTTCATAATGTAAATATAACTACAAACAATGAATTTAGCTAAGGGAATCTAAGCTAAGGTAACAAAATAGAAAACGCCCAAAAAACCTTTCGGGCCCACGTCTCGGAATTGGGTAAAAATTATGGATTATGAACACCCATTCACTCACGAATCTAAACATACCAAAGTCACTCAAATTCGATACCAAAACCTCGATCTAAACCCAAAAACTTTGTTGGGGAACTTTTCTCAATTCTTCCCAATTTTCACCCAAAATCCGAATTTAAATGATGAAATTAAGCTTATATTAATGGAATACAATCAAAAAGGGGTTAGGAATCATTACCCAATGATATTCTCTTCAAAATCCCCATAGAATTGCATTTCACCAAGCTCGAATTTGGTTTTCCAAGTTATGAACTCAAACCCTCGATTTTTCATATATGTGCCCAGCGTTTACCGCTTATGCGATCATAGGGCCATATTTGCGGTCCCTCTTCTGCGATTGGTGACCCGCACCTTCGAGATTTCATTAAACCCCTAGGAGCCGCACCTGTGCTCCACTCTTCGCAAATGTGGTCCACTTCTGCGGTTCTTAAGTTGCATCTGCAACCTATGTCCTTCATGTCCCAGACCGCACCTGCGACCTCTTTCCTCGCTTTTGCGGGCTGCACCTGCAGGCTCCTCACTGCTGTCACACCTCTTTTTTACTACCCCCAAAAGGGGTATAAGGGTGTTATTTCCAATTTAAAGTGACAATCGAAATGAGATTATTCATTTTAAATACAGAGTCACCACATGGGATAGTTTATGGTGTCCCAAGTCACCGGTTCGAATCCTGAATCTAGGAAAGATTGACTCTATTCTATAGTCCGTGAACACAGAAATTCGGGTAAGGAATTATGTTAACCCGGAAGAAGGTGTTAGGCATTCTTGGGTTCCGTGGTTCTAGCACGGTCGCTCAAACTATTATAATTGGCCTATTATCTGATTTTAAAACATGTTGTAGCCTATGGTAGATTTTAATTTATTAACCGCCTTTAATCATTTTTAAGAAGATTCAACACTATTTAAAATGTGCCTTGGACCACTCCACATGAAATGCACTTGCGGTCCACAACACATTTTATCTAACATTATTGAGAATTGGAGTTGGGTCACATGAAATGCACACCTGAGTTTAGGAAATTAATTTTTAAAATAGCGCGCCTAAAGCAACTAGGCACTTTCAAATTTGTGAGGGACATGGAAAGTTTGCTAATGGCACACCTCAATTTCTAAAGGATTCAAATTAACTATCCGAGGGCCACGAGTTATCTATTTTTTTTTACGGCACACCTCAAGTCTAATAAATGAAAAGGGTTAATTCATTAACTAGAAGACTAAGGGAATTTGCATCCTTTAGTTCAAGCTAATGTTCACTAAACTTAATGCTTAATGGGCTAACAATTAACTGACCGCCTGATTATTTGGTGAGACTAAGGCCAGCAACAGGCCTTATAGCCTCAAATAGGCCAAGCCCAGTTAGATAGGCAATATGTGAGGGGCCCAGGAGTAAGCCAAAAGAGACGGCAACATAGCAGAACAAGCCGAAGAGGCCCATTTCGATGAATTGCCTATTGTATGCCCATGTTAAACCCCAAATTGACAACATTGAATGTATGGAATCAACCAAAAACGTCTAAGACTATCATGATATAAACAACATGCTACAGTAAAACAAGATACTAAACTGAATTTGAAATTCTCAATTAAAAGTACCAAAACCTCATACCAACAGGATACTATGGGAATGCATAACTAGAACAAACCAAATTATGCTGGTTCAAAAACCAACCTCAAACTGGTTTTAAAAGAGCAAATTCGCATAAGAGAAGAAACAACATTACCATTTGTACAATTTTTAAAGGATAGAATGATTCAGACTACTAACGTATTCAATAATAGCTAAACCCATTAACATGCTCAACAGTAGCTCATCATGAGTGCACATCCAACAATATCTTAAGAAAGCAAACCCCAATAGTTACAAACAACAGTAGCTAACTATTAACAAATGAACAAGCTTATACGAATAACATGCTCAAACCTGAACTTCTATTTACAGTGATCTCATGACACACATATGTCCAAATAACCATTTCAATAACTTTGTAACATATATGATCAAAACTTCAATTCATTTGAATCCAAACCTCATACTCAAACCCTCTCAGAATCAGACCAACGAGCAAAGATGGATTCACTTTACAAGACTTTAGCAACATGAGAAAGGGCTAGACTAACATGCATAATATAGGGTTTATATACATAGTTATACAGAAATTGAAGAAATAAGTTTGAGATTCAACCTGTATCCAAAGTGTTTCACATTCAAAGTGTAGATTCACAGTTCACATGTTGTTTATGGGTCCAAGAGATACCTGGAAAAGCAAAGAAAGTAAAAAGAATGAGGGATCAGCAGCCGCAGAACAATATCAGCATCAATGTAACAGTAAAAAGCTAGAAAATCTGAGCAAAACACAACTTCTTCACACCAGTAGGAAAAAAAACACTGAAGACCATTCTATGGAGACTCAATTGCCCAGGTTAACTATGCGATTTGTGGCAGAATTGAATCAATTTCTGATTAAGGAAAATGCAGGAAATTCAATTGTTCTTTCAAAACCTTTCAGACTTAGCCATTTCTGATTTTTAATGTTCTCTTTTTTTTTTCTCAAAAAAATCCCTCTTGAACCTCAAATAAGGTTGCCTTTATAGGCAAGCTTCTAGGGCTGCAAAAATAAGCTCATTTTTGCACTTCAAACCTTTTGCAATTTTGGTTTTTGCTCAAGTACCCTTATTAAAAACCAGTTTTCCAAAATAACCCCAATCTCCAACTTCCTAGAAGTTTCGCAAGTCTGTTAGGAGAGATTCCCTCACCTAGATTTCCTAATTTACCCCTTAGGATCCATGTTTTTACCTTAAGAAATCTCATGGTTCAAGTTGACCCAATAATCTAAACCCAATTGGATAGGCTGCTCTTTGCAAATGGATCAGAGACAACCCAAAGCCCAAACGACAAATTAACCAACTAAAAATCTATAAGCACAGAATAACACTGAACTGATTTCGATAATTAAAAATCTAGACTAAATGACTTATTAACTAGAATTAACTAAGTTAACAAATCTAAACTAAGCTAATTAACAAATTAAACACACTAATTAAAGAAAAAGATTCAAAACTAACATGCATAAACAAACAACTCTAGAGAAACTAGAAAAATAAAAAGGAATCAAGAGGAAGAGAAAGAGGAAGAAGATAGAAAGACACAATGAAAGCAAAATGAGGGAAAGATAACAAAAGCAAAGGAAAAATACCTAAAATATCTCGGACAGTAAAGAATTGGAAAGAGCCTTCAAATCTTTGATCGACTTTGACATTAATCGTTTGTTCTTATCAAGAATACACGAATAAAATCAAATTAGACCTAAAATTCCACTGAAATCTCGATTTGGGGATTTTTCTGGATTTTTAGGGTTCAATTTCAAGTCCAGATTCGACGGGTTCGGGATAAATTCGAGGGAAAAGAGTTAGAGATTTGGGGAGAGGGAACCATGGGGATTCTAGGGTGTTAATTTGGGGTGATTTGGGGGTGGCTCCGCCAGCCTAAAGTGGTGGAGAAACAGGGCGGCGCTAGCGTTTGGATAGGATTCTCTGAAGATTAGGAATGAGAGAGACGATTAGAGAAAGGGGGGAGGTAGGGGTTAGGACAGTTAAATAGAAAATGTGACCCATTTCCGGGTCGTTTGATTGGTGAGATCCAACGGCTAAGATCAAAGTGAGATAGAACAATGTCATTTGGGTCTATAACTGGAGTGGACCGGGTTGAAGGCGGATCTGTGCCGGTTTTGGACATGTATTTGAGTAGAAATTTTGGGCTGGTACGAAATTGGCCCAAAAATAGCCCTTGTTATTTAACCTTTTCACTACTTTTAATCAAAAAAAAATTTCTTTTTCCTTTTCAAATAAAATTAAATCCTAAATTGCTCTTAAACCAAATATTTTACCAAATTAAGCTAATTACTAAAAAATAATATTTACAACAACTAATTAATTGCCAAATTAAAAGTAAACTATAAGATTCGAAGCTAAATGCAAAAATGAGTTATTTTTGTGGTTTTAATCATTTTTATAAGACAACTAAATTGCTAATTAACCTAAAAATGTAGAATTAAATCCTAAATGCAAATGCGATGCATTTTTTATATTTTCTTTCATTAATAAAATGAACTAAACATGCACAGACAAATGCGAACAATTTAACAAAATGCTACAGACAATCTACGAAATTGCAAATAATGGGAAAAATTTATTTTCTTGAATTTATGGGAGTAATTCACATAGGGAGAAAATCACGTGCTCACAACCGCCCCTCTTTGCTCGGATATATATGAAGAGTTTTCGTGCAAAGATAAGGTGAGCGGATACGAGCGATTTTTGCCCATTTGAATACTCTGTGGGAAGCATTTTTGAAAGATTTGACCGTACCCTACTTCCGAGGTTGCCTATAGATCCTTGACTATAAAGGAATCAGGTCAGCGTAGTTCAGAAAGTTTCGGTAGCTGGGACTACCATGAAGCTGTGATTTCACTATTGCGGCTGCTGCTACTGCTTAATGAACTCCTTATTAACCTAAGACAAAGTAAAAGAACTAGTTTAAACTATGACCTATTATTACAAGAATCCTATCTATATCTTTAAACTTGATCTTGCAATTTCTGCTGCTCTGTTGACTTGTACTCTCCCGGTGAGATTCCTTTGTTGTTGTCTTGAATTGTACTCTGAGGTGCTTTTTCTTTGTTGTTCAGGCGGACACCTGATTGCTGAACTTGAATCGTCTTCCTTCAAACATTGCTACTTTCCATTGGTTCTTCCAAGTGGGCTCCTGATTACCAACACTTGAACTGCAACTTCCCTTCGTTCTCCAGGAGGGCTCCTGATTACCAACACTTGAATTGCTGCTTCCCTTTGTTCTCCATGCGGGCTCCTGATTACCAACACTCGAATTGCCGCTTCCCTTCGTTCTTCAGGTAGGCTCCTGATTACCAACACTCAAATTGCTGCTTCCCTTCGTTCTCCAGGCAGGCTCCTAATTACCAACACTTGCATTACTTTCCTTCGTTCTTCAGGTGGGCTCCCGACTGCCAACACTTGAAGCCTTCATTTTCTAGGCGGGCTCCTGATTACCAACACTCGAATTGTCGCTTCCCTTCATTCTTCAGGTGGGCTCCTGATTGCTGAACTCCTTTTAACCTTACTGCTTTCCCTTTATTCTCTAGGTAGGCACTTGATTTCCAACACTTGAACTGACTCCTCTGAAACTGCTGCTTGTGAACCTGATTACAACAAAACAAACAAAACAAAAGAAATTGTTCTGCCCTAGTTAGATATCGGGAACATCTGTGAGTGTTAATCGAATCATAGTACCCAAAAGCTCTAAGAATTTAAAAGCTAAATCCCATTATCTGGGAGGGTCCTGAAAACCTTTAGTTAAATGACAATTTTAAAGATAAATTATGTTTCTAAAGGTATGACTTTCGCTAAATCTCGTTATCTATGAAGGTCTTACGACTAAATCCCATTATCCAAGAGGTTCCTGAAACTCAAAATCAAGTCTTATCTTAAGAGTGTCAACTTTTTAGGTTGAATTGTACTTCCTTACAATAGAACTTACACTGAATCTTGTTATCTAATGGAAATCTTAAAGCTAGGTCCCATTATTCAGGAGGGTCCTGAAATTTTTTAAATTAAACCCTATCCTAAGAATGAATACTTCGAAACCGACTTACATTTCCTCAAGGTAAAGCTTTGTTACTCATGAATGTTTTGAATTTTAAGCTAGGCCCCATTATTCAGGAGGGTCCTGAGAAGTTATGGTCAAACCTGTCTGGTAGTTGCTTTTCTTTACTGAGGGTTTCTCCGAAATGAAATTTTCTGTCCCTGTTTCAAATCAAAGAAAATTTTTGTTAGTTTTAAAATGTGGTGGTTAGTTTGTGGCATTCTTGCTGAAGGTAGCCTCTCCACTGTTGTGCTTTGTTTTGACTGGTTTCCCTGAACTGGCCCAATTTTGACGTTCTGACTGATCCCCAACCGCAGGAACCTGGATGACCCGGGTGCTCTATACCCAAACCGTTGTTTTACATTTCTGACCCTTCTATCTGAACTTCTGCATCTCCTATGAAATTACAAACCATTCTACCGATGGACCTTCCACTGACACTTTATATCCTACTTTACATCATACTATCTCTGGCATGCTTTGGCCGCGCTATGCTTTCTGCAATTTTGGAAGCTGGTAGTGAGCTTTGAAATCCTTTCTTACTTGCTTAAACAAGGCTGACATTGGAAAAATCTTAGAGAAAACTAAAACCAGCAGAAATGAAATGCAATGACCTTGAGAGATAGGAATAAAGAAGAAAAATCCAAAACTGGATGACTGTGTGAAGGAGAAAAAGAAGAAAGACTTATCTGAGTGAAGCAGTTGGTACCAATGATCATGAAATGCATTTCGGATTAATCAGCTTAGCCTGTCCAACCAATCAATTTTCAGTTGTCATACTTGTGCCCCATGATCTTCATGACCCAATTTCTCTGCCCAATCACTAACCTTGTTCGGCCTGCGATGCCTTGAAGGGGTTTCACCAACAAACCTCTCTCATTTGTTCGTCTCTCAACTCACTTTTGTCTTACAGTGCCCGTGAGAATTTTCACCAATAGGACCCTCTCATTTTTGATTTCTCTTAGCTTTCGTCTCCTTACAGTGCCCACGAGGGTTTTCACCAATAAGATTCTCTCATTTTTTCATTTTTCTTGCTTAGACCGGAGTGTTGCCCCTGATATGAATCACCTTACTTGCTCAACTCGGCATCTTTCGAAGACTGATCGGAAGGTTTTTCTTTGAACCGTAATGTGGGCTTTTGTATGGGGTTAGAAGGAAAGGATATCAAAAGGCTCAAAACAACTCAACAGGGTTCAAAAATTACAACTTTTGGAATCATATTTCTTACAATAACCACAACTTCTGCCCAGTTTCTTTGTTTGGGGACTTTTGGATTTTTATTTTGATGGGACCGAACCGTGAGGCTGCCTACGTATCCTTAAAAGGAAATAGGTCAAATGTAGTTCATGTCATAGGAGTTACTTTGTTGTTGGGATTTTTCTCTTTCTTTTCTCTCTTTATTTTCTTCTCTTCTTCTTTTTTCCTTCTTCTCTTTTTTTCCTTTTTCTTATTTTTCCCACTCATCTTCATTCTTTTCTTTCTCTTTTCTCTTATCTTTTCTCTCTTTTCCTTCTCTATTCTCTTATCTTTTTTTTTCTCTTTTCCTTTACTTAGCTTGTGCGTTCACGTTTCTGAATTTTGTTACTGATTCCAAAAGAGGGGTATGAGAGGAAATAAATAGAGCTCAAAAGGGTAACAAAGGATAATGTGTTTAGATAGCAGAACAAAATGCCTTCGTCATTCCAATCTTCAAAACATGCCAAGTACAAACAAACACGATTTAAACCAAAGAAATCATACATAATATCTTTTGATTGCATCAGAATTAATATCCATATCTACACATTTGCCTTCTATATTTGTTAAATACAAAGCACCATTGGACAATACTCTCGTTACGATGAACGGCCCCTGCTAATTTGGGGAAAACTTGCCTTTCGCCTCAACCTAATGTGGAAGGATGTGTTTCAACGCTTGCTGACCCATTTCAAATTTCCGGGGGCGCACCTTCTTGTTGTATGCTCTTGCCGTTCTCTTTTGATACAACTAGCCATGGCATACTGCTGTCAATCTTTTCTCATCCATCAAACTCAATTGCTCTAGGCGGGTTTTGACCCACTTATGATCATCAATCTCGGCTTCAGCAACAATCCGAAGGGATGGAATTTCAACTTCCGGGGGCGCACCTTCTTGTTGTATGCTGTTGCCATTCTCTTTTGATACAACTAGCCATGGCATACTGCTGCCAATCTTTTCTCATCCATCAAACTCAATTGCTCTAGGCGGGTTTTAACCCACTCATCATCAAAAATCTCGGCTTCAGCAACAATCCGATTGATGGAATTTCAACTTCCGCGGGTATCACTGCCTCAGTGCCATATACCAACAAATAAGGAGTTGCACCTACTGAAGTGCGAACAGTAGTGCGGTAACCTAGCAAAGCAAAGGATAACTTCTCATGCCATTGTCTGGAACCTTCTACTATTTTTCGAAGTGTCTTCTTTATGTTCTTGTTGGCTGCCTCGACTACTCCATTCGCCTTGGGGCGGTATGGGGTGGAATTGCGATGCATAATCTTAAACTGTTGACATACATCCTTCATCAAATGACTGTTGAGATTAGCACCATTATCTGTGATGATCACCTTTGGGATCCCCAACCGACAAATGATATTTGAATGAACAAAATCGACCACTGCTTTCTTGGTCACAAACTTGAAAGTTTTAGCTTCAACCCACTTGGTGAAATAATCAATGGCTACTAGAATGAACCTGTGCCCATTGGAGGCTGCCAACTAAATTGGTTCGATGACATCCATACCCCAAGCAACAAAGGGCCATGGTGCAGACATTGTGTGCAATTCAGATGGCGGAGAATATATCAAATCTCCGTGCACTTGACATTGATGACACTTGCGCACAAAACTGATACAATCTCACTCCATGATGAGCCAATAATAACCCGCTCGAAGAATTTTCTTTGCCAGAACATACCCACTCATATGTGGTCAACAGACTTCAGAATGTACTTCGGTTATGATAGTCGTGGCCTGTCTAGCATCTATGCATCTTAACAATCCAAGATCTGGAGTCCTTTTGTACAAAACTCCCCCACCGAAGACAAATCCACTTGCCAAACGACAAATTGATCTCTTTTGATTCCCCGTGGCCTGTATCAGATATACACCTATTCTAATGTACTCCCTAATGTCATGGAACCATGGCTCACCATCAAGTTCTTCTTCCACCATGTTACAGTAAGCATGATGATCGTAGACCTGAATATGCAAATGGTTAACATAAGCCTTATCTGGATGATGTAACATTGATGCCAGAGTAGCAAAAGCATCGGCAACCTCATTATGGATCCTTGGAATATGCCTGAACTCTACTGATCGAAACCTTTGACAAAGATCCTGTAAATATTGTCGGTATGATATGAGTTTTAAATCCCGTGTTTCCCATTCTCCTTGAATTTGGTGCACCAGAAGGTCCGAGTCTCCCAAGACCAAGACTTCTTGGACACCCATGTCTACAGCTAACCTCAGACCTAAAATGCATGACTCGTATTCGGCCGTATTGTTGGTACAGTAGAAATGAAGCTGAGCCGTAAAAGGGTAGTGATGCCCTATTTCATAAATAAGTACGACTCCTATCCCAACGCCTTTCATGTTAGCATCCCCATCAAAGAAAAGTTTCCAACCCAACTTTTCAACTTGTTCCAATTCGTTAATGTGCATCACCTCTTCATCAGGAAAGTAAGTCTTTAAAGGTTCATATTCTCCATCCACCGGGTTCTTGGCCAAATGGTCAGCCAATGCTTGGGATTTTATCGCAGTCCGAGTCACATAGATGATGTAAAATTCTGTGAGCAAGATCTTCCACTTTGCGAGCCTCCCTATGGGCATAGGCTTCTGAAAGATGTACTTTAACGGTTCCAAGCGAGAAATGACGTAAGTAGTGTAAGATGACAAATAATGTTTCAACTTCTGTGCTACCCAAGTTAGGGCGTAAAATGTCCTTTCAAGGTGAGTGTACTTAACCTCATAAGATGTGAACTTCTTGCTAAGATAATAGATGGCTTGCTCCTTCCTGCCATTGATGTCATGCTGACCCAACACACAACCAAAAGAATTGTCCAAGACCGTCAAATACAGAATCAAAGGTCTCCTGGGTTCTGGTGGGACCAACACAGATGGGTTCGACAAGTACCCTTTATCTTATCAAATGCTTCTTAACACTCATCTGTCCACTTGACCACAACATCCTTCTTCAACAGCTTGAGGATAGGCTCATAAGTTGTCGTAAGCTGAGCAATAAACCTGCTGATGTAGTTCAGCTTCCCTAACAGACTCATTACCTCAGTCTTGTTCCTTGGAGGCGGCAATTCCTGGATAGCCTTGATCTTTGATGGATCCAATTTAATACCTCGACGACTGACTTTGAATCCTAGCAATTTTCCAGATGGAACACCAAATGTGCATTTGGTGGGATTAAGCTTAAGATTGTACTTGCGAAGCCTTTGGAAAAATTTCCTTAAATCTTTGACATGGTCAGACTGCTTCCTAGACTTTATGATCACATCATCCACATAAACCTCAATCTCCGTGTGTATCATGTCGTGAAATATGGTCGTCATTGCCCTCATGTAAGTTTCCCCAGCATTTTTCAAACCGAATGGCAGTACCCGGTAGCAGTGTGTGTCCCCCATGGCGTGATGAATGCCGTCTTTCCGCATCTTTCTCATCCATTAAGATCTTATGATAGCCCGCATAGAAATCCACAAAAGATCCAATCTCATGCTTGGCACAATTATCAATCAAAATGTGGATATTCAGCAGTGGGAAGTTGTCCTTTGGACTTGCCTTGTTAAGATCACGGTAATCAACACACACTCAGGTCTTACCATCCTTCTTTAGCACAGGCACAACATTGGCTAACCAAGTGGGATACCGCTTGACTCGAATGACCTTTGCATCAAACTGTTTTGTGACTTCTTCTTTAATCTTCACACTCATGTCAGTTTTGAACTTTCTCAACTTCTGTTTGACGGGAGGGAATGTCGGGTCAGTGGGCAATTTGTGAACCACTAAGTCAGTGCTTAGACCAGGCATGTCGTCATATGACCATGCAAAAATATCTTTGTATTCAAATAATGCTTTAATTATCCCTTCCCTGATTTGCTGTTCAAGATGGACACTTATATTAGTTCCTCTGACATTATCTGGGTCGCCTAAATTGAGTACTTCTGTATCACTCAGGTTAGGCTTGAGTTTTTTCTTCAAAATGATTTAACTCCTTACTAATATCTTCAAAGGCCTCATCCTCATCATATTCTAATTCATCATCACACTCTATTTCTTGAATTATTATTTCAAAATTAGATTGACTTTTAAGATTGGGCCGAAGATTGCACACGAATGTCATGTCATTGAAACCTGCATAAAAAGAACTGTACAAGGAAGAAAAGAAAAACAAAAGTAAAACTATCAGGAATTATGAAAAAGGAAATTGCATTTCATTGAAAATAAAAGATAACAAGGTTTATATATCCAAACGGATGAAACATAGAATCTGAATTACAACCCTGGAATAATCCAGATAAACTAAAAGAAAATCAAAGCAAACTACCAAAACTCCTTTCGGGTAGGGAGAGGAGTAGCCTCCCAATTGTTAAGCTTTGCATTTGGCCCGACAAACTGCACATCTGCTTTGCTGGAACCTTCTCCAACTTCCCCCATGTTCACATTATTGAACAACCTCTCAAACCTTTCAATTAACTCTTCCTCAACGTCAACCACAGAACTAGGAACTATTGTCACAGGGCGTTTCCTAGCACCGAGTTTGACAAACGACCTGGAGAGATGTGGGATAGGCTTTGGAAGTGCCCACACTCTCTGTTTCAACTTTCTAGCCATTTTCACATCTACGGCTGTGGGTTTGAATCCCAGGCCAAATGTACCCAAATTTTTAGGGAGAGAGACCAGCTGTACGATACCCTGCAGAGATGCACCCAGACCCTTACCAGGTACAAAACTATTTTTCAGTATTTCAAAGGCCACCATGACTGATGCGGCTGTTACCTTTATAATTGGAACGCATTTCCCTTCTGGAATTTTCTCGACCGGCACTGTTTCAAAAACCAGATAGACCTAAGGCCCTTTGTCATATTCAACCTTAATGAACCGGACAACGGCATCACTGTGAGCACATAAACCATCCTCGCCATGCACAATGATTTCCTGTTTGTCCCATTCGAACTTGACCATCTGGTGCAGAGTGGACGGGACTGCATTGGCGGCATGAATCCAAGGTCGACCTAACAGCAGATTGTAGGAAACGTCTACATCCAGCACCTGCAACTCCATGGTGAATTCAACCAGTCTTATTGTCAACTCAAGCACTATATCACCAACTGAATCTTTCCCTCCAACGTCAAATCCCCGAACGCAGATACTGTTCTTATAAATCCTCTCATCATCCACTTTCAACTTGTTCAGAGTAGAGAGAGGGCAAATGTTTGCACTGGAACTATTGTCAACCAATACCCTGGTAACCATGGAATCTTCACATTTCACCGTAAGATAGAGGGCTCTGTTGTGCTCAGTACCTTCCACTGGCAACTCATCATCAGAGAAAGTGACTCTGTTCACCTCAAATATCTTGTTGGTGATCTTTTCCAAATGGTTCAGTGAGATTTTGTCGGAACGTGAGCCTTGTTCAGAATTTTCATCAAGGCCCAATGATGCTCGTGTGAGTGGATTAACAATGACAACCGCGAAATCTGAGCGGGCGTCTTTCTCAACTGTTCCACAATGGAATAGTCTTGTACCTTCATTTTTCTCAAAAACTCCTTCGCCTCTTCTTCAGTTACCACTTTCTTCACTAGAACTGGGTTATCTTTGGAGGTTTTAGCTTTTCTTAACTCTTCCGGGGCAAAGCATCTCCCCGAACGAGTTAATGCATAGGCCTCATTGACTTCGTCTTTCACTTCCTTTCCTTTGTAGGTCACTGTCACCCATTCATAGTTCCACGGTATACCCTTGCTGTTGACTATTAGCAACTGGGTTACAAGCTTGATGATGACAGGATCTGTACGGGCACCCTCTACAATTACGATAGGCTTGTTTGACACTCCCGGCACAACTACTTTTGACTTTTCTTGTTTTGCTGCAACATCACTTGGGGACCTTTTGTTGACTACCGCATATGGTTCACCGTTTGTACCGATCAACTTGTTCACCGATCCTTCAACTGTTGGTTTTTGAACTGTCTTGACCTCACTGGACCGAATCATCATGACGATCTATGAAGGCTTCTTGGGCTCCCCTCCCTTATGTACTATTTCCATCATGTTTGTCTTCTGATGGGTTGGTAGCGGGTTCTGGTGATGTTGGGTGCCTTTGGAGTTTGGACTTCAATTTGGTTTGTGTCAATGAGCTCCTGGATTGAATTTTTCAAGTGCCAGAACTTCTTTGTATCATGCACCAAAGTACCAGAACAATATTCACAACTTATAGAGTAATCAAGGTTCTTTGGAGGAGGGTTTGGCAATTTTGACTCAATCGGCCTTAGCATATCCAATTGCCTCAATCTGTGGAACAAACTAGTATAGGACTCTCCCCAATGGGTGAAGGTTTTCTTCTACTACAGCCTCTTATTTTTAAACGCTTGATTAGGCCGAAAACCTGGGACGGTAGGGTTTCGGTAGGTTCATGGTGGTGGGTAAGCATTTTGTGGAGCTGAGTAGGTGTTTTGTTGGGCTGGCGCATGCCATTATGCTTGGGCAGGAGGTTGAGTGTATGTTTAGGTATGGTGGACAGAAAAATGAGGGTCTGGTGATGGGAAGTAATGTTAGGGTGGATTTTACGAGGTTTGGGTGTAGGTTTGGTGGTGGGGTCGGGGCTGAGTATAATGGTGTGACGGGCCCCTAGGTCCAAACCATGATCCTGAATCAATTGTTGTCACATCTTCTTTCTTCTTCTTTCCGATTACTCACCCAGTACCATTTTGAATAGCTTGGGTAGTTGCTTTAATAGCCGAGTAACTTAGGGTTTTGTTTGACTTAAGCCCTTCTTCTACCATGCCACCCATCTTCACTACCTCGTTGAAGGACTTGCCTATGGCCGATACCAGATGGCTGTAGTAAGTGGGCTCCAGGGCCTGCAGAAACTAATCCACCATTTCGCTCTCTTTCATCGGAGGGTCAACCCTTGCCACTTGTTCTCTCCAACGAAAACCATACTCCCTGAAACTTTCACTAGGATTTTTCTCAATCTTAGTCAAAGATAAACGAACCGGCACAATCTCGAGGTTGTATTGGAAATTACAAGCGAATGCTTGGGCCAAATCATCCCATGTATACCATCTGCTATGATACTAACGAGTGTACCACTCCAACGTCGCACCGCTTAGACTCAAACTAAAGTAGGCCATCAACAGCTCTTCTTCCAACCGGCTCCTCTCATTTTACTGTAGAATCCCCTCAAATGGGCCACCGGGTCTCCTTACCCGTCATACAAATCAAAATTTAGGCATCCTGAATCCTATTGGCAGTTGACCATCGGGAAATAGACACATATCCTTGTAAGCCACGCTCACCAGGCCTCCCAGTCCCTGCATTTTTCTAAATGACTGCTCCAAGATTTTAACCTTCTTGAACATCTCCTTTTGTTCTGGATTTTTAGGTAGCTTCTTAGTTTCTAGGAGGTCGAAACGAGGAGTGTAGGAGTAAGGTTTTGGGGCCTTGAAAGTAGGCTCTGGGGGATAGTACTGGTTATCTTGGGTCTGGAATAAAGGCTCACTAGAGGATCGGTGGAGTGTAGCGGGTGGAGGTGCCATGAAAACAGGGGTGGCTGGTAGAGGAGGGTATGGAACTGGTTTGGGCGGTGGGGCTTGTGGTGTTTGGGAAGTGGTGCTGTGGTAGTGGTGGTAAATGGGATAGCTTGGAGATGAATCAACAGTGGGAGGTTCCTTGGATTGAGCCAACGATAGGATGAAAGTAGGGTTGGCGCGGTAAGATGGTGGTGGATGCCCTTTCACCCATGCCTGGTTCATCTCTGCCATCTGTTGTTTCAGCTTATACAACTCCTCTTTCAGATTAACATCAGACTCTTACCCCTCTCTTGTCTGATCAATAACACCTGCATCCAGTTCTTGGTTAGCCATGATCAACCTGTCTTTGGACCTGGTGTTGTACGGATGAGTTGCCAGAATGCCAAACAAAATAACCAACTGCCTGCACTGATTTCAACAACAAAATTATTAGCGATTAGAGCTTAACAGATAGGCAACCGCACGTTAGGGATGCAATACACCTAAGCAGTTAACTATTTCTATTATGCACTTGATCGGGTGCTTGTGCCATCCCGACCCTTCCCTAATGTCCATTTTGCAACTTCTCTTTTTTTCACTCCTGCCTTTCTTAGCTTGGTTTCTCGTTGTTCTTTATTCTCTCATTTTCTCTCTTATTTTTCCATTGTTTCCTTCCCACAGTTTATTGGTTTCTCTCTCTCTCTCCCTTTTTCTTCTTTTTTTTCTTTTATTTTTCTGGTTATGATCGAATTCTATGGGGATTGCCTACATATCATGACACCGCATGAATCAGACCAAGTGTAGTTCTAGGGGATAAGCGTAAAAATAAATAGTAAAAACATTTTAGGATTTTCAAATTTTTTGTAAAATAAAAACATTTTGATTACAACGACTCATCACAAAAGTAACAGACTCAAAAAGGGAAACTAATAGACTCCAACAGAAATATGAAAATACAGACTTGAAAACAGACTAGCAGACTCCAACGGAAAGACGAAAATACAGACTAGAGTAAACATCATGAATAAATCAATGCCTCAACTGCTCCAGGGGCCCGCAGGACATCAGTCGGTCTAGCTACGGGCCTACGTACCAAATCTCCTTGGAGATGATAGAGATCTTCCATTATCTGGCAGACAAAGGTCATTATAGTGGAGATGAACATGGATCTGGTCATGTCCTCACACTTACTGCATTTCATTATGATGTAGTCGGCGATCCTTCTGACCCTTTTTCTTATGACTTGCTTTTCTTGCAACAAACGCCCAATTTGCTGGGCCCTAGCTTCTAAAATTTGTTCAGCTATATGGTTTTGTTCTTGAAGTTGTTGCAGATCTTTTTCCAACTGTGACAGCGCGGCATAACAGTGTTCACTTTCTGCTTTGAAATCTTTTGCCTGCTTGATTATTTTGTTCTCAAGGACGGTGATCTTTTTCTTTAACCCCACAACCTCATTGTCATATTTCTCTTTTAACTATTTAACCAAGCGCGCTCGTTCCTCCGCAGTTTTAGCCAATTTTGTTCGAGCCCTTGCTAATTCAACCTTTGCCTTGTTCAGATCAAAACCATGCTTACTCACCTTTTGCCTAAGATTATCTGTAAGTTTTCCATCTTTTGCACTTCTGACGGGGCTTTCGGCTGCTTTTTTCATTTCCCGAATTTGGGCTCGAAGGGCGTCATTTTCTTTGGCTAGTTTTTTCTTCTCACCTTCATCCGTGGCGGCTTGCAAACCATTCTCAAATTGAAGATTCTTGGCTTGCCTCTCTAGCTTTCTTATGGTAGCCCTATACTCATTTTCTTTGGCCAACCAATCCCATTGCACATGCGATCCATCGGCGAATTGTTGGACATGGGGACATTTTGGGGGCCGCTCAAGCTCTTGATAGACCCGTGATCTCTTGTCGTGCCAAGCAGTGTAACTAGGCTCCAACTCGCCTCTAGATAGATCTCGTACCTTAGTCTTGGGCTCTAAGAACCTACATTGATGCCAAATCCGACGCACCCTTTCTTCTGGAAACGTGGCTTTTGGTTCCAACTAAATGACCTGCCAACTCAAGTCCTCATCATGTGGGATGGTCTGGTATCTGCCTAACTGACATAGAACTCTATGCAGGGCATAAGGCTGGATGCTCCAGAGGCGTATCAGTAGAAGAAAACACACCTCTGCCGACATATAAATGACTTCACTGACCGAGAGCTACCTGAATGTCCATTCAATCTTGTTTGCAGTCAAGGGAGCTCAAGTGCGCATACTATGCTTCCGTACCGTTTGGGAACTCCTAACCCTCCACCCGTTTTTTCATATTTTTCAATGCATTCAAGACCGGTCATGCAACAATTCATGTATCCCTAATGTTGGCAATGGTGTTCCTCCATCCAGAGTTGTAAAAGCATATTGCATCCTTCAAAAAACTTTCCCCCTTCTCGACAGACGGTTAGTGCTCGATAAATTTCCGCCAAGATCATCGGTACAATGATTCCATTTGACTTTTTGGTCATGAAGTCAACTATCCCCACAAGCCCCAACTCTATGTTACCCTCTTTTCTGGGGAAAATCAAAACACCCAGGAACGCCACTATAAAAGCTAATCCTCTCCGAGCTTCCCACTTATACCTGTTTCCCGCGTGAATAAGACCGGTATCTGGCGTCTCAAAACCATGGGGGTTCCCGTAACGTCGGTACAGGAAATAGAAGGTACGGAATCCTTTGGCCAAATTTCCATCTTGAACTTCCCCACTGATGCTTAACAGGTCCAAAAATTTGTGCGGAGTTACTGTTCTAGGTGCCACCGGGTATTGATTTCTAAGATTCCCATTAAAACCAGCGTAGCCCGCTATCTCCTCAATCGTAGGAGTTAGCTCAAAATCAGCAAAGTGGAACACATTATGAGCTGGGTCCCAGAAGGGTATTAGGGCCTCAATTATATCCTTCCTCGGCTTAATATTCAGAAGCACAACAAGAACACCCAAAGCTTTTGTCACACTTTTTCTGCTATCCTTCCCCAAATCATGCCACTACATATGTAGCTCTAACGGGATTTCCTCGTGGACTGAGAAAGGTTCATTTTGAATTGTGCTCATCCTGTACATTTATTTAAGGTGATTGATTAAAAGACTGTGATTTACTTTGACTATAGAGAAAAACACTCATTTTCAAAAAAATTTAAAACAAAACATTCTTGCGAATATAGCCCTTTAGCAACTTAAGATAATGATAAAAAGAACAATTGTTAGGGCTATTTTAGTTAGTCAACCAAATTTTTTTAAAAAAAACCCTAAGTGGCTATTCTTGCAAAAATGGCCTTCCGGCGCCTTTTGGGGCATTTTTGGACAAGAATGGCGCCACCTAATTACTTATGACAAAACAATGACACTTCATACATTTTTTGGTTATTTTGCAAAAGTAGTTGGACCCGATGTGGGTTGCCTACGTATCCCACATCTGGTGAGGATCAAACTTGTGTAGTTCGGCCAATGTTGACGCAATAGAAAACACAAACTTTTGAAACAATGTTTTTTTCTTTTTTTCTTTTTAGAAAATTCGGCAGAATTTTGGGGTATTTTGGACACCAGGTTTTTCACAGGCGGGTAATTTCCTCTCTCTTACCTCAATTTGATTTATCTCAATTTTTCCTTTATTCTAGAAGCCGGTCAACATGCAGTCCGAATTAAATAAATGCGCAAGCAGCAAGCAAAATGCATCAGGATGGTCTTTTGATTTCAGGTGCACCTGTTCTAGACAGACCCAACCCCTATGTTGAGTCCCCAAAGTCCAAATGCACATGATGCAAACAAGCATTCCTACTAGGGATCCGGCATGAGGCTATGTTATACTAGGTTTAAAAACCTCAGTGTATTTGTTCTAGACCTGGCTTACCCGAGCGGACAGCTCGAGCCGAGGGAGGCAGCTTACCGGGAATACAGAAGCTTCACCAGCTTTGCAACTTGTCTGAACCTCATTCTAAAATTGGGATATGACTCTAACAGAAGAGAAGCTACATGAAGTTTACCCTTCTCAAATGATTTAGAAGACCTAGAGAGAGGAGGGATTCGTAACAATTAATATACAGTTCAACCATATCAAAGCGATAAAACAACATTTAGCACATTAGGCCCAAACATGTGAATAAAACTAGATAATAAAGCCAAATATAACAATTATTCTAAGCTCGAATTCTTGAACCCTGAACCAGAGATTCTGGGTTCTCATCCCTAGCAGAGTCGCCAGAACTGTCACACCTCCTTTTTACTACCCTCGGAAGGGGTATAAGAGAGTTTTTTCCAACTTAAAGTGGCAATCAAAATGAGATTATTCATTTTAAATTCAGAGTCGCCACTTGGGATAGTTTATGGTGTCCCAAGTCATCGGTTCGAATCTCGAATCGAGGAAAGATTGACTCTGTTCTATAGTTCGCGAATACAGAAATCCGGGTAAGAAATTCTGTTAATCCGGGAGAAGGTGTTAGGAATTTCCGGGTTCCGTGGTTCTACCACAGTCGCTAAAACTATTATAATTGGCCTATTATCTAATTTTAATGCATGTTGTAGCCTATGGTAGATTTTAATTTATTAAACGCTTTTAATCATTTTAAAGAAGGTTCAACGCAATTTAAAACGAGCCTTGGACCACGCCACATGAAATGTACTCGCGGTTCGCAACACATTTTATCTAACGTTATTGTGAATTGGAGTTGGGTCACATGAAATGCACACCCGAGTTAAGTAAATGAATTTTTAAAATAGCGCGCCTAAAGCAACTACGCACTTTCAAATTTGCGAGAGCCATAGAAAGTTTGGTAATGGCACACCTCGATTTCTAAAGGATTCAAATTAACTATCCGAGGGCCACGGGTTATCTATTTTTGTTTATGTCACACCTCGAGTCTAATAAATGAAAAGGGCTAATTCATTAACTAGAAGACTAAGGGAATTTGCATCCTTTAGTTCAAGCTAATGTTCACTAAACTTAATGCTTAATGGGTTGGCAATTAACTGACCGCCTGATTGCTTGGTGAGACTAAGGCCAGCAACAGGCCTTATAGCCTCAAACAGGCCAAGCCCAGTTGGATAGGCAATACGTGAGGGGCCCAGGAGTATGCCAAAAGAGACGGCAACGTAGCAGAACAAGCCCAAAAGGCCAATTTCGATGTACTGCCTGTTGTATTCCCATGTTAAACCCCAAATTGACAATATGGAATATATGGCATCAACCAAAAACGTCTAAGACTATCATGATTTAAACAACCTGCTACAGTTAAACAAGACACTAAACTAAATTTGAAATTCTCTATTAAAAGTACCAAAACCTCACACCAACATGATACTATGGGAATGCATAACTAGAACAAACCAAATTATGGTGGTTCAATAACCAACCTCAAACTGGTTTTAAAAGAGCAAATTCGCAGAAGAGAAGAAACAACATTACCATTTATACAGTTTTTAAAGGATAGAATGATTCAGACTACTAACGTATTCAATATTAGCTAAAACTATTAACATGCTCAACAATATCTCATCATGAGTACACATCCAACAATCTCTTGAGAAAGCAAACCCCAATAGTTACAAACAATAGTAGCTAACTATTAACAACTGAACAAGCTAGTACGAATCACATGCTTAAACCTGAACTTATATTACAGTGATCTCATGACACACATATGTCCAAATAACCATTTCAATAACTTTGTAACCTATATGATCAGAACTTCAATTCATTTGAATCCAAATCTCACACTCAAACCCTCTCAGAATCAGACCAACATTCAAACATGGATTCACTTTACAAGCCTTTAGCAACATGAGAAAGGGCTAGACTAACATGCATAATATAGGGTTTATATACATAGTTATACAGAAATGGAAGAAATAGAAGAAATAAGCTTGAGATTCAACTAGTATCCAAAGTCTTTCACATTCAAAGTGCAGATTCACATTTCACATGTTGTTTATGTTTCCAAGAGATACCTGGAAAAGAAAAGAAAGTAAGAAGAATGAGGGATCAGCAGCAGCAGAACAATATCAGCAGCAATGTAATAGTAAAAAGCTAGCAAATCCGAGCAAAACATAGCTTCTTCACACCAATAGGAAAAAAAACCACTGAAGACCATATTATGGAGACTCAAATGCCCAGGTTAACTATGTGATTTGTGCAGAATTGAATCAATTTATGACTAAGGAAAATGCAGGAAATTCAGTTGTTCTTTCAAAACCTTTCAGACCAGCAATTTCTGATTTTTAATGTTCTCTTTTTTTCCCAAAAAAATCTCCCTTAAACCTCAAGTAAGGATGCCTTTATAGGCAAGCTTCTAGGGCTGCAGAAATAAGCTCATTTTTGCACTTCAGAGCTTTTGCAATTTTAGTTTTTGCTCAAGTACCCTTACTTAAAAACCAGTTTTCCAAAATAACCCCAATCCCCATCTTCCTAGAAGTTTCCCAAGTCTTTTAGGAGAGATTCCCTCACCTACATTTCCTAATTTACCCCTTAGGATCCCTGTTTTTACCTTAAGAAATCTCATGGGTCAAGTTGACCCAATAACCTAAACCCAATTGGACAGGCTGCTCTTTGCAAATGGATCAGAGACAGCCCAAAGCCCAAACAACAAATTAACCAACTAAAAATCTGTAAGCACTAAACAACACTGAACTGATTTTGATAATTAAAAATCTAGACTAAATGACTTATTAACTAGAATTAACTAAGTTAACAAATTTAAACTAAGCTAATTAATAGATTAAATGCAGTAATTAAAGAAAAAGATTGAAAACTAACATGCATAAACAAACTACTCTAGAGGAACTAAAAAAATAAAAAGTAATTAAGAGGAAGAGAAAGAAGAAGAAGATAGAAAGACACAATGAAAGCAAAATGAGGGAAAGATAACAAAAGCAAAGGAAAAATACCTAAAATATCTCGGACAGTAAAGAATTGGAAAGAGCCTTCAAATCTTCAAAACTTCGGTCGACTTTGACATTAATCGTGTGTTCTTATCAAGAATACACGAATAAAATTAAATTAGAACTAAAATTCTACTGAAATCTCAATTTGGGGATTTTTGGGATTTTTCGGGTTCAAATTCAAGTTCAGATTCGATGGGTTTGGGATAAATTTGAGGGAAAAGAGTTAGAGAGTTGGGGAGAGGGAACCATGGGGATTCTAGGGTGTTAATTTGGGGGGTAGCGTCGCCAGCCTGAAGTGGTGGATAAACAAGGCGGCGCTAGGGTTTGGATAGGAGTCTTTGAAGATTGGGAATGAGAGAGACGATTAGAGAAGGGGGAGGGGGTAGGGGTTCAGACAATTAAATAGAAATTGTGACCCAGTACCGGGTCGTTGGATTGGTGAGATCCAACTACTAAGATAAAAGTGAGATAAAACGATGCCGTTTGAGTCTGTAACGGGACTGGACCGGGTTGAAGGCGGATCTGGGCCGGTTTTGGATGGGTATTTGAGTAGAAATTTTAGGCTGGTACGAAATTTGCACAAAAATAGCCCTTTTTATTTAACCTTTTCCCTTCTTTTAATCAAAAAAAAAAAATCTTTTTCCTTTTCAAATTAAATTAAATCCTAAATTGCTCTTAAACCAAATATTTTACCAAATTAAGCTAATTACTCAAAAATAATATTTACAACAACTAATTAATTGCCAAATCAAAAGAAAACTACAAGATTCGAAGTTAAATGCAAAAATGAGTTATTTTTGTGGTTTTAATCATTTTTATAAGACAACTAAATTGCTAATTAACCTAAAATTGTAGAATTAAATCCTAAATGCAAATGCGATGCATTTTTTTGTATTTTTTTCATGAATAAAATGAACTAAACATGTACAGACAAATGCGAACAACTTAACAAAATGCAACAGACAATCTACGAAATTGCAAATAATGAGAAAAATTTATTTTCTTGAATTTAAGGGAGTAATTAACATAGCGCAAAAAGCACGTGCTCACAACTGCAGGTGCAAAAATACTAGAAGCAGCAAACTTCAAAATTGCCCAAATCCAAATTCACTTCCGTTCAGCATCCGAAACTGACCCGAGGCCCTCGGGACCTCAACCAAACATACCAATCAATCCTATAACACCTTACAAACTTAATCCAACCCTCGTATCACATCAGACAACGCTAAAATCACGAATCACCCTCCAATCCAAGCCTAATGAACTTGAAATCTCAAGAATTCTACAACCGATACCAAAACCAACCAAACCATGTCTGATTGCCCCTAAATTCTGCACAAAAATCACATTCAACACTACCGAGCTATTCCACCTTTCGGAATATGATTCTGACCCTGATATCAAAATTTCACTATCGATTTGGAAACTTCAAAAATTTAACTTTCGGCATTTCAAGCCTAAAGCTAGGACCTCCAAAATACAATCCGAACACGCCCTATGCCCGAAATCACTCAATGGAGCTAATAGGATAGGCAAATTTCCATTCCGAGGCCATCTTCACACTATTCCAACTACGGTCCAAATTCTAAAGCTTAATCTTTTATTTAGGGACTAAGTGTCCCAAAACACTTCGAAACTCAAAAAAAATCTTCCCGGCAACTCACAATTGCAGAAACAAACATAGGGGATAATAGTTAATAGGGGATCGAGGCGTAAATTCTCAAAATGACTAGCCAGGTCGTTAGAATAAGTTTTGAGTAAATACAGTGAATATGCAATTTCAGCAAAGCTAGTAGAGGTAAAATTTGATTCACTTAACCAGGTTAACTCTAGTGAGTGGATGACAGTTTGAAATATCGAACATGTGTTAGAACCCAAAGAGTTTAAGTTAAACTCAAAGTATAGTGACAGTGAAAAAAAATCAGCTAGCAGTGAGAGAGCAAACTATAGAAGAATAGCCTTTAGGAATTATCGAAATGTGGTTTCTCCAAGATTGACCGTGTGAGCAGAGTTAAATTATTAAGATTGTGTATGATAGTTGTGAATAAATTAGCTTTCCGTTATGTGAATAATTTAGTTTTTCCTAGACCAGAAGTAAGTTGGAAGATGAGTCGCCATTGATGTAGAGTGCAAATAATTTGTAGAAGATAATTGTTCAGATCCCAACAAAAGAAGATGATCCGCAAGTACAAGATCCTAACCTTTGTTCTAAGGGAGAGATGTGAAAATCATCACTAAGTCGAGTTAGAGATTTGAAACCCACATAGTTAGCATGGGGCAGAAAAGCTTTATAATCATGCCTATTTATGTGATATAAGGGTAGTGCCATTGCACGAGACTCTTAAATTTAGAGTACATGTCAAAGACTAGTTCACAATAATACTATAAGTGATTTCTTGAAGCACTTAAAAAGATAATCAAGTGTGGGAAGTATAGCACATGGTAGAGGTAGACAAGAGAACTATGTTGAAAGAAGTTCACTACTTAACCAAGGTAAGAGTTAGGCTTTCGGATACCAAAGATAGTGGAGTTGTTGTCTAGAACCGAACCTATTTCTCCTTAGTAGCCGAAGTGAAGGAGAAACGGTTTGATGATCCCTATTTGTTGTAGCTGAAAGAGAGGATTCACATGCATAAGACAATGGCTTTTGAACAAGGGGGAGATGATGGTACTTTGAGATACCAGGATAGATTGTGTGTTCCAACTATAGATGGACTTAGCGAGGCAGGAAGATGTTAGAAGCCCATAATTCAAAGTATCATATCCACGTAGGTTTCTCAAAGTTGTATCATGATCTTAAGGAGATTTATTGGTGGAACGACATGAAAAAGAAAGTTGCAGACTTTATGGCCAAGTGTATGAATTATTAGCAAGTGAAAGTCGAGCAACACAAAACCAAGTGTTCATCCTAGAACACACAAATCCTTTAGTGGAGATGGTAAATATGGACATTATAATAGGATTATCTCGCTCATTTTGAAAGCATGATTTTTATGGGCGAAGGTTTAGATTGACAATTAGTTGGTTCGAAGTTGGCGAAACGGAGTTGCTGGAACTATTTTTGGTCAATCAGTCAGAGTCTCCAAAAGTCCTATATGAACATTCAACATACAGACCTAGAGTTTCAAGTTGATGATTGGGTGTTTCTTAAAGTTTCTCCTATGAAAGGTGTTATAAGATTTGGAAATAAAGGAAAGCTCAACCTCAAATATATCGGCCCATATAGGATCATATGAAGGATCGGGTAAGTAGCTTATGAGTTAGAATTTTCACCATAATTAGCGGTTGATCACCCGTATTTCACGTGTCATGTTATAACATTCAAGTTTCCATTATTCAAATCTCATGTCATGACATTTGTGTTTCTATATACGGTAAAATTGGGGGCCCGATCTCCCCATCATTTGGTCGCCTCGTGAACATGCTTCTCGAGGTTCGAAGCCGAGCTCGAGACCCAGCTTAGGGAGTCGTCGGGTTTCGACCCCGGGGGTAGTGCATACCAACGACTATGATAGGGAGAGGAAAGTTCGCAAGGCACGCAACTAATATTGACAGAGCCTAAGGCTATCTAGTTGTCACATCCCTCTACCTAATTATTTATGCATTTTGTACTATGTCGGGATTCCCCCTTCTATATAAAGAGGATCCTTACCATTTTGTAAAAGGACCTGTTGTTGCTCCAACTATTCTACGCAAGATAACTCTCTCTCTCTCTTCTCTCTAACTTACTCTCTCGATATTATTGTTTTTATTTATTGACTTCATACTTGTTCTTCATTTATTGCTCTCCACAAGCCATAAAGAGCCTTTAACAATTATATTATGACTGTTAGTACTTCCCCGACTATCCCTAATAGCTCGAGCCCGAGCCCGAGCCCAAGCATCGACCTTGAGGCCCCACATCGGTCAGTCCGAGGCCCAAATAGCTAAACCCCTGGTTTGATTGTAACTCCATGTAAGCTCGCGTTTAATCTTTAAACTTTGCATATCTAGCATCAACTGCTTAACAACTAGCATAAAAATAGATCATGTATTTTTAGAGTCCTATCAACAAATTTAATTATTATTACCATTTTCACGGTAAACAGTTTGGCGCCCACCGTGGGGCTAAAAATAATAATGATTATTTTCTTGCTGGTTTCATTACACAATGCAAGTTGTCTTTCATACTTTTTCTTGTCCAAGATCTTTGATTTAAGGACAAAATGTCTGGCTTAGTAAACAGAGTTGAGACCAACAACCTCGAAAACCACAAAGAGAAGGACATGACTACTACATATGTCGGTACACCACCACAAAACTCAACCCGGGCAGAAGGGGAGACTCTCTGACATGACGTCCATATTATTATTGGATGAACCAACATCCCCCAAGGACCTATGTTCAAACGGACAAGAACGTCCACTACAGAAGAGGGACCGACCCAAAACCGTGTGCCTGAAGACACACTCGCGTTCAGCGAGGAGGATCTCGAGGCCATGATAGAACCTCACAATTATGAACTGGTGACCTCGTTTCTTTTAAACAATACCAGGATAAAACATGTGCTCGTGGATCCAGGCAGCTCGGGCAGCATAATTAGATCAGAGGTAGTAGGACAATTGGGGCTGCTTGACTGAGTCGCCCCCATCTGTCGAGTCCTCCACGGCTTCAACATAACCAGCGAAGTAACAAAAGGAGAGATCACCCTCCCGATCGACACGTCCGGCACAATTCAGAACACCGAGTTCTAAGTCATCGATGGTCACATGAGGTACAATGCATTGCTTGGCAGGCCTTGGATACACAACATGAGGGCAGTACTGTCAACCCTACACTAGGTGATAAAATTTCCCATGAAGGACGACATAACGACCATACATGGAGAATAGTGGGCAACAAAAGAAATGTTCGCAGTTCACCATAAGGTGTCAATCCCCACGCACCGATCTCAGACGAGCTTAGGAACACACAAACCTTCGAGGATGACGAAGAATATTCTTCGCTCCTCGGACCTTCGACACCCCCAAGAATCAGACGCAACTAAATCAACAGTAGAAGAGCTGGAGCAGACCATTTTAATCGAACACCTCCTGGATCGTAAGGTATACCTGGGAACAGGGCTAACCCCCGAACTCAGGAAAGGGTTCATTCAATTTCTTAGTAACAGTATCGACTTTTTCGCTTGGTCCCACTTAGATATGACAGGAATTTCTCCATAATAACCTCCCACAGATTGAGCATCGATCCTAAGTTTAAACCCATAAAGCAGAAAAGAAGACCACAGTCCAAGGTAAAACATTCCTTCATCAAAGAAGAGGTAATGAAACTTCTTAAAATAGGATCAATTAGAGAGGTAAAGCACCCCGAATGGCTGGCCAATGTATTAGTGGTGCCTCAAAAGGGAAACAAGCCAAGAATGTGCGTAGATTATAAAGACTTGAACAAAGCATGTCGCAAAGATTCCTTCCCATTGCCTAACATCAATCATCTGATTGATGCTACGTCCAGCCACGAGACCCTCACCTTTCTCGACGACTGCTCGGGGTATAATCAAATCAAGTTGAACCCCGAGGACAGGGAAAAAACCTCGTTCATTACAAAGTATGGTACCTACTGCTACAACGTAATGCCCTTCGGGCTAAAATGCAGGGGCAATGTACCAACGCCTAGTTAATAAAATGTTCGAGAATCAAATAGGTAAATTAATAGAAGTATACATTGATGATATTCTAGTTAAGTCCCTGCGCGCAGAGGTCCATTTGACTCATTTGCAGGAAACTTTCGACATCCTCAAAAGTTACAACATGAAGGTTGCCTTCGGAGTGGGTTCGGGCAAATTCCTGGGCTTCATGGTATCAAACAGTGGGATCGAGATTAATCCTGACAAAATAAAGGCCATCGAAGAAATCACGGTGTTGCACAATGTAAAGGCTGTGCAATGGCTAACAGGGCAGATAATGGCCCTAGGCAGATTCATATCAAGGTCATCACACAAGAGCCATCATTTCTTCTCTTTACTTAAAAGAAAGAACAACTTCGAATGGACTCCAGAATGCCAACACACCTTAGAGGAACTAAAACGATATCTGACTAGTCCACCTTTGTTGCATACGCCAAAAGAGGATGAAACACTATATTTGTACCTGCCCGTGTCTGAAATAGCGGTAAGCGGCGTACTGTTTTGAGAGGAGCAAGGGATGCAATTTCCTATTTATTATGTAAGCCAGACCCTGGGGGATGCCGAAACTAGGTATCCCCATCTAGAAAAATTTGTTCTCGCGCTAATAAGGGCCTCACGAAAGCTGAAGCCCTATTTTCAATGTCACTGTATCTGCGTTCTGTCGATGTACCCCTTCCGGAGCATACTGCATAAACCTAGGATATCGGGCTGATTGGCCAAATGGTCCATCAAACTCGGAGGGTATGATATCGAGTATACCCCTAGAATGGCCATCAAGTCCCAATTCTGGCGGACTTCGTGGCCGATTTTTCGCCCTCCCTCGTACTCGAGGTAGAGAAGGAACTTTTATTAAAATCAGGCATGTCTTTCGGGTATGGAGCCTATTCCCAGATGGCGCCACCAACATAAGAGGATTCGGGCTCGGTATAGTCCTAAAGCCACCCATTGGCGGCGTAATTAGACAATCCATAAAAACTGTAAAATTGACTAACAATGAAGCCGAGTACGAGGCTATGATTGCAGATTTAAAACTAGCCAAAACCTTGGGAGCCGAGACCGTCGAGGCAAAATGTGTTTGACTCCTTGTAGTAAGCCAGGTGAATGGGAGCTACGAAGCTCGAGAAGATCGGATGCAGAGATACTTGGACAAAATCCAAGTCGCACTGCATCGCTTCAAAGAATGGACCTTAGTCCATGTACCTTTAGAGCAGAATAGCAAGGCTGATGCCCTTATGAATCTGAGGTCCTCTGTTGAAGAAGAGGACCTACTCCCCGGGGTTGTTGTTCAATTGTTTAAATCAGTGGTCAAGGAAGGTCACGCAAAGATTAATTCCACCAGCCTAACATGAGATTGGAGGAATAAATATATTGATTATTTAAAGGACGGGAAGTTGCCCACAGATCCAAAAGAATCGAGGGCCCTGCGAACCAAAGCAACCCGGTTCTCGCTCAACGAAAATGAGACTCTATACAGGAGAACTTTCGATGGCCCCCTAACGGTATGCCTAGGGCCAGGTGACACAGATTATGTACTCCGAGAAATTCACAAGGGTACTTGTGGAAATCATTTTGGCGTCGTCTCCTTAGTCTGGAAGGTGATCAGAGCAGGCTACTATTGGGACATCATGGAAAAAGACACCAAAGAATTCGTCCGAAAGTGCGACAAATGCCAGAGATTCGCTCCGATGATTCGCCAGCCCGGCGAGCAACTAAATTCCGTTTATCACCATGGCCATTCATGAAATGGGGAATGGACATCATCGGTCCTTTGCCGACGGCACCAGGTAAAGCAAGATTCATTTTATTTATGACTGACTACTTTTCAAAATGGGTGGAAGTGCAGGCCTTCGAAAAAATAAGAGAAAAGGAAGTCATCAACTTCATATGGGATCATATCATATGCCCATTAGGAATCCCATCCGAAATAACATGCGATAACGGGAGGCAGTTCATCCGGAGCAAGGTAACCCAGTTTCTTGAAGATCACAAAATCAAGAGAATTTTGTCGACGCCTTACCACTCATGTGCAAATGACCAGGACAAATCCACAAATAAAACCATCATTCATAACTTAAAAAAGAAACTGTAGAGCGCCAAGGGAAAATGGAGAGAAATACTGCCCGAGGTGCTATGGGCATACCGAACAACTTCAAAATCAAGCACCAGGGAGACACCTTTCTCTCTAGTATACGGTTTCGAGGCTTTGATACCAGTAGAAATCGGGGAGCCGAGCTACAGATTCCAGCACACTAACGATGGCTTGAACAACGAGGCCATGACAAAGGCCGCGAACTACTGGATGAAAAACATGAAGCCTCGCTGATCTGGATGGCCGCCCAGAGATAGAGAATCAAAAGATATTATAACAGGAGAACAAATCTCCAATATTTCGGTGTTGGGGACTTAGCCCTAAGGAAAGTCACTCTCAACACCCCAAACCATAATGAAGGAAGCAGGGCCAGAACTGGGAAGGACCATACCGTGTCCTCGGAGTAGTCGACAAGGGATCTTATAAGCACGACACCATGGAGGGTGAACAACTTTTGAGAAACTGGAACATATCGATGCCAAAACGATATTACTGCTAGGGCATTCCATAAATACCCTCGAGCAAGCGTTGAACTCTTTTCCTTCGACCGTCTTTTGTCCCAAAGAGGGTTTTAAGGTCAAGGTTTTTAATGAGGCAACACGTACATGCTACCTAAGGAGGATACAACAAGTTTTCAAGGCTTCCTTCCAATCAACCCCGAACACTGGAGGGCATCTCCTCGAAATGTCATCCACTCGGAAGAACCGAGGAACGCCAAACAGGATTCCAATAGGAAAATGATGTACTTGGCCAAACGGTTGAATGAACCATGCCCGTATAAGCCAGACCCACGACAAAAAAACGACATGTACTTGTGCTAAGCAATCAAAGAATGTCTTTTGCCGAAGCATCTCATACTCCAAAGGAAACTCAACATTTTCTCATCAAAGATTCTTCCACCGAGAGCAATGAATACTTGGAGACTGGCGTCAATAGCTCGTCACCCGCGTGACCTCAGGGCCGGAAGCTCCAAAATTGTAAGCCCTCAATGAGGCAATTCCAAGCTCATGAGTAATAGCTCCCGAGACAAAGCAAACTCGATGACTCAAAGACTGTCACCAACCACCATTCATTTAAAAACCCAAGGCCATTTGACCCCGAGCAGGTAGACTCAGTCTTGTACAACTTACATAAGTATCGACAAAAATTATAAGACCTCAAGCATGGCATGAATCATACTGGCACCAAGTATCAATAAAACTGTAAGACCTCAAAAGGCATGAAAATTTTGTAAGACCTTACTACATGCATAAACTCGATCCCAGAGTTTAGGCTATATATCAAATTTTTAAGACCCCTAAAATGGCATACCCTCGATATAGACGACTAAACTACTACACTCGGGGACCAAAAATAGCTCCAGCCAAACACAAATAACTACGATCATACGGCTGTACCAGCCGAATTAACGCGACTTGAGGACGCCCGACTGCTGCTACAATATCATAGGCCATTACTTAGAATCTAATTCTAAAAGAACCAGTTAAACATGCTACCCTCGACAGGCAAAAGAGCTTTGACCATGTTAGCTCCAAATCACAAGGCTTCGAGCTACTCAACCTACTAGCCAAACCTTCCGAGGTGCTTGAACATCGCCGCAAATGACTTGAAATTGAGGTTCTTCCCAAACAAACAACGGGCCAGGAAAAATCATTGAAAAGTCCTTAACGAGAGGAAAATAAAGCCTACATTAAAAGGTCGCTTCGACCCAAATCGTAAGAGCCATTGTCGCCAGCTTACATAAAAGTCCGCATCGGCCCAAAACGTAAGAGCCATTGTCGCCAACTCATCTAAAATCTTGATGGTCAATTGAGCTCGAGTCGTAACCTAATTCGAAGATAGATCCCAAAATAGTTAACTACATATGCCTAAGGGAAAAGCGTAAGAGCCATTATCGCCAACTTAACGAGCCTCAAGGCCACACACATAAAAGGTCACTTCGACCCAGGGTGTAAGAGCCATTATCGCCAGCCCACACAAATACAAAACTTGAGGGTCGATTGAGCTCGAGTCGAAACCCGACTCGGAGACTGAACCAAAAATAGTTAAAATACAAATGCCTCAGGGTGAAGCGTAAGAGGCATTGTCGCCAGCCTAATGAGCCTTAGGGTCGTGCATATAAGAGATAACTTTGATTAGAGGCGTACAGGCCATTGTCGCTAGCCCACATAAATACAAAACTTGAGGGTCGATTGAGCTCGAGTAGAAACCTAACTTAGAGACTGAAACCAAAATAGTTAAAATACAAATGCCTCAGGTCAAAGCGTAAGAGTCATTGCCTCTAGCTTAATGAGCCTTAGGGCCATGCATATAAGAGATCGCTTCGATCAGAAGTGTAAGGGCCATTGTCGCCAGCCCATGCAAACGCAAAAGCTCGAGGGTCAAATGAGCTCAAGTCGAAACTCGACTTGGAGACTAAACCTAAAATAGTTGAGCAAAATCATAAGAGTCCTAATGCCAATTTATACTAGAGGTTGCATCGACCAAGCACGTAAGAGCCCCGAGCCTGCCTAACGAGCCCTAGGGCCGTATCACGAATCTAAGGATTCTTGCCAACTTTAAAACAGGATCTCCCGGCCGAATTACAAACAGAAAGGGGAGTGGAAGAAGCAAAGCCACATGGTTTACTTTATACATTTGCCAGTATGAAAGTATTATATACAAATAGGAAAATGGACAGAATCCAAAACCATCATCGAGCCTATATTCTCAATGGCTCCCCCGAGGGTTGTACCCTGATAGCTATGAGTCCCCCAACGGCCCCTTCTCAATGGCATAATCCCTTTTCGGGGATCCACCCTCATTTTTAGCATCACCTGAGTTGCCACCCGACATACCTCTAAAAGTTTGCTTTTGAGAATCCGGCCAAGCATGATCCACAGCTCGAGTTAAATTCAGTTTAGCCTCCTCAGGCGCCCTCTCAATGCGAGCACTTGCGACAATTGTTTCCTCCCGATGCGAGGATACAAGATCCTCAGCTTTGGCTTTGATCCTATATAGTGCAGCTACAAGCTCGGAATGGAGATCTCTGTACTTATCACTGTCCTACTTTGCATCCTGGAGCTGACGCTAGACTGAGGTTACCTTCCCCTGGAGGGTGTCCCTCTTGGAATTTATCTCCCCTATATACCGACTAAGCTCGGAAATTTTGGCATTTCTGGCCCAAAGCTCCTCCCTCAGTAGGGCGTTTTTTTCTCAAACTACACGAATCAGATCCAAGATTTTAAAAGCACTGGAACCTAACAAAGATTTAGATTATAGTAAACGGGGGATGAGTAACCTGCTCGGTAAGATAGGCTTTCTCACACTCGCGACGGTTCACCTCATCCTGGTATCGGGTGAAAGCCTGATTATAAAGCGCTTTGGCCTGAAGCCACGAAAAAGGACAAGTTAGAAAAACAAAGATCGGAGCATCCTAGAGTGGCGGACAGGGTTAGCAAAAATTACCCGCTCGCAAAGTCTGCCCATTTCACCGAAAAAGGGTGAAGTGTCAATCTCTGCCTTTGACTGGTGCCCCTGCATCGGAGGGCTCTTCACGCGGGGCATCTTGCACTCTATGAAGTGGTAGGAGGTAGGATCACTCCGTGGGGAGAATCAATAAAGATCACAACGTTGGTAGGATCAATCACAGTCTCCATCCCTTGTTCACCCTGGACCCCAGAGCTGGGTCCCTCCGAATTGCCTATCAAGGACACCTCAGCTCGGGGCGAATACTGGCCGTCAGCCAACTCGGGGGAAATACTAGATACTCCATTCGTTGCCTCCCCACCCTAAAGATGGAACGCAGCGGCGTCAGGCTCCAGTTCGGAAGCTTTCATCCCCACGGCTCGAGGATCGGCCGAGTCTATACACTCCTTGGGGGCTATTGGGAAGCTACTTTTCCCCTCGCCTTCAACTCGAGATTTCCGGCCGTCTTTGGGGTCAGAGCTGCCGGAACGACCTTGGATTCTTCACATTAACCCTCTTGAACTCTGGCGGCCCGACCGACAGATCCCCCTGCCTTATCTTCCTCTCGCCAGGAACTAGAGCGTCCCCCTCAATGGGTGGTACCTCCTTCGTCAAAGGGACTTCCCCCTAGACCTACACAAATGCAGAAGTTAAACACAAAGAATGAAGAACGCTACTAATAGCGATTTGAATCAAAGAGTGAGGATGCAGTAGGGTTTGGAGCTTATCATGATCTCTGGCTTCCCACAAGGCTTGGGATAAATCGCGCCAAACACGTTCAACATATGGGCAAATCAAGTATAAGCGGCCAACCCAACCTTGGAGGTCCGAAACAACGCCAGGGTAGGTTGCTACAGCTAAAATAGAAAGAGAAGTAGAGTTACATGCTTGGAGAAATATGGTCAAAGAGAAGCAAAAAAAGACCTGATAACACATTTACTTACACCCCACGTTCCACCTCTCAAGGAACGACATCTTTTCCGCTAGGATCAGGTCAGAAGTCCTCACTCAGATGAATCAGCTTGCCCATCCCCCATCCCTGAGCTCCTTGGTGCAAGCTAAGAGGGACCTCTGGGCTCAACAACGGAGTTTGATTAGGCCCCCGCGGAGGAGACAAGGGCTATACATCCTGATCAAGTGGTTGAGGGTGAAGGACATCTCCTCTATCAAGTCTGTGTAATGCATGATCATATAAACAACGCGCTAGAACAAAGGATGAATTTGACCAAGGGTTACCTGATACCGCTGATAGAAGTCAAGACTCATGGGATCGATCGGGGGCACGGATAGCCCCACTGACCCTAAGGTGAATGGATAGGTATACACACTCAGAAATCCGGCTTTATGAGCCATAATATCTTCTTCCTGAGCAGGGATCTCCACAAGCATGGTATCTTCCCAGTGGCAGTCAGCACTTACTCTCCCAATGTCCGTTACCGAGCTAATATACCGAGTCATAGGCTCGCGACGCTCTAGCTTTGAGGAAGGTCTCTCGACCTTGAAATCGGAAGTCATCACAAAAAATCCTGGGACGCATTCCTTAGCACGAGGAGGTGTTGCCACTTCACCTTGAGATAGTAGCGAAGAGTATGAGACCGCAACCTCCTAAGAAAGGGAGGTGGAAGTTTTAGCCATCCTTAGAAGATTCTGGAGGAAGAAAAAGTGTTGTGTTCCTGAGAAAAAACGAAAGCAAAGGAAGAGCGAACCTTTTCAGGGATTTGGGAATGCAATGGGTTATAGAAAATAAGCAGGGGAGTAATTATAAAAGTGTTGTGTGTGCATTGAAGAAGGACAAGAGGTAGCCAACTGCCATAGTCAATGAGGAAACCTACAGGAGTAGCGTGCGTGTCGTATCTTGGCATTTTGTGGTAGTTGTCGATTACAAGAATATCGAAGGAGGAAGAAATTCAAGGTCGTTTGTCATCACTTTCACTATAAGAAATGCAGAGACTATCTGTATACAGTAAAATTGGGGGCCCGATTTCCCTGTCATTGGGTCGCCTCGTGAGCATGCTTCTCGAGGTTCGAAGTCGAGGTTGAGACCCACCTTCGGGATCTGTCGGGTTTCGACCTCGGGGGGCAGTGCATACCAACAACTATGATAGGGAGAGGTGAGTTCCCAAGGCACGCAACTGATATTAATAGATCCTAATGCTATCTAGTGGTCCCATCCTCTACCTTTATAATTAATGCATTTTGTACTGTGTCGGAATTCCCCCTTCTATATAAAGGGAATCGTTACTATTTTGTAAAAGGACATGTTGTTGCTCCAACTATTCTACACAAAATAAATAACAACTCTCTCTCCCTCTCTCTCTCTCTCTCTCTCTTTTATCTCTAACTTACTCTCTCGATATTATTGTTTTTATTTATTGACTTCATGCTTGTTCTTCATTTATTGCTCCTTACAGGCCATAAAGAGCCTTTAACAATTATATTATAACTGTTAGTCCTTCCCCGACTATCCTTAATAGCTCGAGCCCGATCCCAGACATCAACCTCTAAGCCCCACATCGGTCAGTCCGAGGCCCAAATAGCTAACCCCCCGGTTCAGAGTTCGCCAAAGATACATCCAAGACAATCATTCGAGGACGAATGATACCAAGGGGGAGATAATGTAACACCCAGTAAATTTGAATCAGTTGTGGATGTATTAAATGATAATTAATGTGATGGTTATCAATTGGATATGATAATAAGTATAAGAGGCATATCATAAGTGATTTGGGGTCAAAGGAGAGACCTAAGTCTAAGCCAAGTTGGAAAATTACATGATAGACTAAAATTCCAAATGAGTACGCACAAGACCACACTTTGGATGAACATATATATATAGATATATAAGGTGTTTGGTGATTCACAACCTATCAAATGAAAAGCCTTCTAGTCTAATTTCTAATGCTTCAAACCGTTCGTCATTCGGACATTACTACAAGAAGTTATGATCAAATTACCTAAATCAGACCACCCGGTTATTTTGGCAACAGCGAAGCGAGACTCACTTTGCTAGACCAAGTGCGGATCCTGTCTTACCTTAAGGGTGCTGGACAGCGAAGTGAGGCTCACTTTGCCAGACCGAGCGCGACCCATCTAGGGCCTTTTTAAGAAAATTCGGGGGTTCACTTCCCCCATTTATTTTGGATGAAATTTAGGGTTTTCCTCCACTCTCTCAAGACCTATAACTCCTCCCATCGTCAAGGTAACCAATCCCCATTATCTTTATGTGAATTCCATTATTTTTACACTAATATTGATGAAATCTACACATTAAATACTTAGATATTCAAAAGATTTCTTCAAGAACTCAAAGGAGGGTTTTGGAAGACTTCTACTAAAATGGTAATATCTTCACCCTCTAATTAATTCTAGCATTGGATTAATGATTATAGACTCTAGTTCATGAGATATGAGGTGATGAGTTTGATAGAAAAGGATATACAGTTATATGTTTGGGTTGTTGATTATTGATTATTGGTTAAGGTTGTTGTTTACCTTATGGATGATAAAGAATGGTATTGATTATAGCAATTTGAGGTTTTAGAATTTATATAGGAGCAAGAGAATAGGGTTTTGGGTGAAGAAACACCATTAACGAGGGCTATGAAGCTTTATACTTACCAAGTGTTTGATAAAATGTTTAAGTGACCAAAACATGAGTATCATAGCTAATATGAAATCCCTTTGACTTGTATTACTATAGATTAAAGCTGAAAGTGTTTACAAACGTTGTATTACACTCAAGAGCATGAAGTTAAGGTATGTGAGGCTAACTTTCTATGTTTGGAAATGATAAAGATTCTCCCTACACTACGTTTCTTTTACAACGTCATAATTGCCTTTGAAATATAGTCAAGCGTAGTTCCTTGAATAGTTGCAGAAATATATGAGCTTAGTGTGTATTCAATATAGATATAGGTTTGATGCCCCTAAGTCTCAACATAGATTACTCAGCATGTCATAAAAAAATGAAGTTTCAGTGTTCATAATTAGTTCAAGAATACATGTCTTAGTCTAGCCCTATTCAGTATTCCAGTATTATGTAACTTAGTATGATTCAGTATTTTAGTATCATGTAACTTAGTGTGATTCAGTATTTCAGTATCTGTATTACATTATGATTCACAATTTCTGATTTAAAATCCCTGAATATTGAACACATGTATATGGGCCTAAGGCTGTAGTTTATGCTTTATGCATGTTTGGGCCTGAGGCCATATTTGATTCTTCATGCATTTTTGGGCCTAAGGCCGTAGTTATGTGTACGTATACTTGGGCATGAGGCCATAGCTTGTGCACATATATATTGGGCCTGAGGCCAAAGTTTATTCAGATAAACAGGTTGTTCATCATTCAGAAGAGGGAGTATTCATAGTCTTACTTTCTTTGTTCAGTTCAATTATTAGTTATCATTTCAGTTACCAGTTATCAGTTCAGTTATTAGTTATCAGTTATCATTTCAGTTTCAGTTTCAATAGTTATCTTTTCAGTTACCAATTTTCAATTCTCAATTTTCAGTATATTTCAATTTCAGCATTTATAATTCTTTCTTTTAATTGCTTTACATACAAGTTCACTTCAAATGTACGGATGTCCCATTTTCTGGGGGCTTGCATCTCACAATGCAGGCAATGATTTACAGGTTGACGATTCAGGGCACTAGGATTCTCGTACCAGCTATTTGGTGATCCCCAGTCATTTTGGGTCATTATCATTAGCTTAGAGTCTTCAGTATTTTCAGATAGTCAATGTTTTCAGTGCTTCATTAGAGGCTTTATAGAGAGAGTAACAGTTAGACATAGTCACAAGCTTTTTATATTAAGCAATGCTGGCTACAGACATGTTTCAGACTTGTATTAGTATTTTCGCACTTTGATTTATATCATCCAGACTTTTAATATATCAGCATGTGTTAATTTATCTTCCACATTAAATATGTTATGATATTTGTTATGCGGCGCCTTCTTGAGATTCCTTGGAAGGGCGACCTAAGGCGAAGCAACTACTATTAGTGCAGTTACTGTCCACCAACTGAGGTCCCCTCCGTATGCTAGACGAGATTGTCAGTGTCGTACGAGAAAACTAATGTCATGAGCAATTGAGAGAACAGAAATGAGAATGAAAGAAAGCTTGATTGCTTTAATGAAAGCTATTACAGAAAGCCAACGCGGTGTCGAGGGGGAGAGACACCAGTACAGAGAATTGTTTGCTTGCTAAGAGTTTTTAATGCTTGATCCCCCTAATAATGCTTAGAAAAATAAACCAAAGCTACAAGACTAGACTTGATCAAGCTAGAGAAACATAATGGAAGTACATGAAATTAAACAACTCAATATTTACAATGAAAAGGACTTAGTGTTCTACATGGAAAAAATAGGTCCGTTGTCAGTAGCATTTTCTTTGGCATCATGGTCTGCGCACGACGCTGTTGGCATCTGCCTGTGGCTGGGCGCTGGCGAGGGATATCGGTGGGGCGATAGAGGCACATGCGTGCTTGTCACTTGGCGCGGCCTAGACCACAGGGCTGTCTGTGGTGCTAGGCATTGAAAAGGCTTGTTAAGATTCCACGGGGCGCACCCAAGGGGTCATGGGGCATGGCTGGAAAGCTGCCCATGACATTCTCCCCCACCTGAGTTGGCGACGTCCTCGGTGCCTTACTTGCAAGATAATCTTCAATTAGGCTCTTGTAGGCTTTGGGTTTGTTCCCCTGTGCATCAAAACCCTACCATTTCACCAAGAACTCTTGGTGATCTTTCCATGAGGCATGAATCACTCTATCATCAAGTATAGCTTCAACACGCCTTTTCCCGGTCGAATTGGGACCTCAAATACTGGGTATTTTGAGCTGGCTCCATGGAGGATCCTCCGTGTCTTTCCGAAAAGGTTTTAGGAGGCTAACATGTAAGACATGATGAATTTTCCACCAAGTTGGGGTATCTACCCGGTATGTAACTTTCCCAATGCGATTTTCAATGAAAAGTGTTCAATGTATTTTTGCAATAGACAAGGGTCATAGACCACCCTCCCCCCACCCCGCAAATAAGTACCGCTTTGGGATTTTGACCATCACTTTGTCTCCTACTTGGTATTTAACAAAGCAATGATTTTGATCAGCATGCCTCTTCATCCGGTTTTGAGCTTTAGCAAGATAGCTCCGTACTATCTCCAAATTTCGCTTCCACTCTTTAGAGAAGCTAGCAGCTCGAGGAGATTTAGACATGTTTGGTGCATTCACTGTGTGTGGGAGTAGTGGTTTCTATCGGGTAACAATTTCAAAAGTGCTTTTGTTTGTACTAGAGCTCTTTTGTGAATTGAAACACAGTTGAGCAGCATCCAGAAGCTTCAGCCAATTCTTTTACGATCCGGTTACAAAGTGGCAGAGATATTCCTTCAACATACCATTGAACTGCTCCTTTTGGCCATAAGATTATGGATGAAAACTTGAGCTATGACTCAATTTTGACCCAAGGCACTAAAGAGTTGGGTCCAAAAGTTGCTTGTGAAGCATGAGTCGCAATCACAAATAATGTCTTTGGGCGGTCCCCAATATTTGATGACATGAGAGAAGAATGGTCAAGCTGTATCTTCTGCTGATATATATTGTAGGGCTGAAATAAAGGTAGCATACTTGGAAAACCGATCTACCACAACCAAGATAGTTGTGAGATCTCCGACCTTGGGCAATCCGGTGATGAAATCCAGGGAAACACTTTCCCAAGGTCTCTTTGGGACAGCTAGTGGTTCGAAGAGTCCCGCTTGTGTCAGGCGGCCCAACTTGTCCTTCCGGCATACTAGACAAGTTTTCACGTACTTAGCGACGTCATCAGCCATTTGAGGCCAATAATATACACGGTGAGGTAATGCCATGGTGCGTTCTTCACCGGGGTGGCCAGCCAACAGAGTATCGTGACATTCTGCTAGAAAAGTACTTCGCAGATCTCCTCCTTTAGGAACATAAAGTTGGTTCCCTTTCACTTTTAGGAAACCTTCTTCCATGTAGAACTGGCGAGTCTTGCCCTGTCCTACCAAATCAACCAAATATCGTGCAGTCGGATCCTTAATGAGTAGATCCTGTATCTAGTCCTTGATGGAGGTGCCTACTCTGCTCCCCCTTAGGGTGGCGAGTAGGCATACCGACGCTAGATCAGCTCTCCGACTGAGCGCATCAGCAACATGATTGGTCTTTCCACTGCAGTACTCCAAGTTGAAGTGGAAATCAGTTAGGAGTTCCTGCCACCTAGCCTGTCGACCATTCATCTTCGGCTGGGTCATGAAATAGCTAACAACTGTTTTATCTGTCTTGACCACGAACGGGGTCCCCAGCAGATAGTACCTCCAAAGGCGCATGCAGTGGATGACAGCCAATAATTCTTTCTCATGGGCGGCATAGAGCCACTCTGTGTCCTTCGGCTTCCGACTCTCGTACGCTATAGGATGCCCTTCTTGTAGCAAAACTCCATCGAGGGCATAGTTGGATGCATCTATTTGTACCTAGAATAGCTTGGCCAGATCAGGGAGGGCCATGATAGGGCTACTAGACATAGTCGCTTTCAATATGTTGAAGGCCTCCGCTCGCCTAGGTTCCTAATCCCAAGGCGTGACCTTCTTGAGGAGTTCTATCAATGGTAATGCAATGAGGGATTAGCTTTTCATAAATCACCGATAGAAATTGCATAGGCCAAGGAACGCCCTCAAAGCGTGGTTATCCTTAGGCGGAGGCCAATATGTGATTTCCTGAATCTTCTGTTAGTCCATTGTGATCCGCCCTTCCTCGATGACATGTCCGAGGAAGTCAGTTCGCTTTTGAGCAAAGGAGCACTTGGTAGCTTTGCATATAGTTCATGCTCCCCCAATCGAGCTAGGACCTTCCGCAAGTGCACCAGTTGTTCCTCCAATGTTTGGCTATATACCACAATTTCATCCAAGTAGGCCACTAAGAATTAGTCAATGTACTCTCGGAAGTCTTGGTTTATCAAGGTGCAAAATACAGCTGGGGCGTTAGTCAAGATGAACGGCATAACCAGGAAGTCGTACGACTCGTATCTTGTCACACAGGTCGTATTGTATTCATCACCCTATGCAATACGAACTTGCCAATAACCTGTCTTCAAGTCTATCTCAGTGAACACTATCACACCACCCAGTATATCGAACAAGTCTGCCATTAGCGGAATAGGGTACTTATTCTTCACTGTGATTTTGTTTAGAGCCCGATAATCACTGAGTCGCAAGCTGCCATCATCTTTCTTTTGGAATTGAACAAGGGACCCATATGGGGACTTGGAGGGCACAATGATCCCTTTATCTAGCATTTCTATCAATTGTCTCCAAAGCTCGGTGAGTTCGAGTTGTGAAATTCTGTAAGGCGCTTGGGCGGGTGGCTTCGCGCTCGGCATCAACTCAATTTCATGCTCCACAGTGCGCCTAGGCGAGAGTCTCTTTGGCATGACATCTTCAAACTCTCATAGTAACTCCTTCACTGGTTCAGGAATGGGACCCGATGAGCATTCTATATCTTCAATGCAGAGGGTCGCCAGGAACGTAGGTTCATGTCTTTTGACCCCCTTCTTCAACTGTAAGGCCGAGATGTTTGCAACAACCATCCTCATGGGCATGCACAAGATAATGCAGGGCTTGGCCCCATTTGTTCCCATCATCAGTATCATGTCTGCATACGGTACTGGAATGGTGGTTCTTTACCTTAGGAATTCCAACCCAACTATCAACTCAAAGTCATCTATGATCACCACTCATAGGTTGAATTTTCCTTCGTAAGGGCCAAGCTTCACCGGTACCTCTTTGGCTATTCCACCCACTGGATAAGGGTGTGAGTTTATAGACTTCACGCGGCCTCTACATTTTCCCACAACTAGACCAAGACACTCCACCTAAGTCGAGGCTAAGTAGTTGTGGGTAGCACCTGTATCTATTATCACCCGAATGGGCTTGTCATTCACCTTCATCTCGACGAACATTAGGTTCCTCTCTTGTTTAAGAGGAGTCCCCTCATCTACCCTTTTGTTCCCTTTATTGTAGGTGGGACATAGGTCCTTCTTCTTATGGATACAAGCACTGGTCTCCGCTAATGCCTCAGAAATAGAGCCAACAATTGCATTGAAGTCACCTACTTGTTCAGTCTGGTCAGCATCATCTGAGTCGTCATCAGTCCCATCACAAAAGCTTGATGGGCGTTCATCTGTGCATGTGGGCATTCTATGTTCCAATGTGGTCCACCGCAATGATGGCATCCTGAAGGAGGCTTTCTCCCCCAGTCATTGTTGTTTGATGCAGCACTATTGCTGCCTGAGGTGGGAGCCTTAGATTTGGTTGCACTGCAATCTCCCCCACTTCTGCTAGGGCCACCATTGATAGGTTGGCCTCCTTTGAATCCCGCTCGGGCAGGCGGCTGAGGCCTATCCTTCCGAGTTTCCACTTGATAGTCGCCAAGGTATTCAGCTACTTGGATCTCCTTGGGTAAGGTATCTACCCTTTGTCTTTGCAGTTCTATACGGGCATAATGTTTCAACCCTTCTAGGAAGGTGAAGAGCTTGTCTTTGTCCCTTATGTCACATATGTTTAGCATGAGCATGGAGAATTCCCACACATAGTCCCGCACTGATTTGGTCTGGCAGAGCTCCAGTAGATTTCTCCTTGCATTGTATTCAATATTTTAGCGGAGGAACTGTAGGCGTATGGCTGTCTTCATTTTTGTCCATGTCTCGAGAGCATCTTTACCAGCCCTGATGGCTTCGTACTTCACCCGCCACCAGAGTTTATCATCACCCTGAAGATACATGGAAGCAGTTGCCACCTTCTTTAGCAATATTTAATGCAACACTATTGCTGCCTGAGGAGGGAGCCTTAGATTTGGTTGCACTGCGATCTCCTCCACTTCTGCTAGGGCCACCATTGCTAGGTTGGCCCCCTTTGAATCCCGCTCGGGTAAGCGGCAGAGGCCTATCCTTCCGAGTTTCCACTTGATAGTCGCCAAGGTATTCAACTACTTGGATCGCCTTGGGTAAGGTATCTACCCTTTGTCTTTGTAGTTCCATACGGGCATAATGTTTCAACCCTTTTAGGAAGGTGAAGAGCTTGTCTTTGTCCCCTATGTCACATATGTTTAGCATGAGCACGGAGAATTCCCGCACTGATTTGGTCTGGCGGAGATCCCGTAGATTTCTCGTTGAGTTGTATTCAATATTTTCGGGGAAGAACTGTAGGCATGTGGCTGCCTTCAGTTCTTCCCATGTCTTGAGAGCATCTTCACCAGCCCTGATGGCTTCGTACTTCACCTGCACTAGAGTTTATCATCACCCTGAAGATACATGGAAGCAGTTGCCACCTTCTTTAGCAATGTTGGACGCAACACTATTGTTGCCTGAGGAGGGAGCCTTAGATTTGGTTGCACTGCAATCTCCCCCACTTCTGCTAGGGCCACCATTGCTAGATTGGCCCCCTTTGAATCCCGCTTGGGCAGGCAACTGAGGCCTATCCTTCCGAGTTTCCACTTGATAGTCGCCAAGGTATTCAACATCTTGGATCGCCTTGGGTAAGGTATCCACCCTTTGTCTTTGCAGTTCCATACGGGCATAATGTTTCAAACCTTCTAGGAAGGTGAAGATCTTGTCTTTTCCCCTATGTGACATATGTTTAGCATGAGCACGGAGAATTCTCGCACGTAGTCCCGCACTGATTTGGTCTGGCGAAGCTCCCGTAGATTTCTCCTTGCGTTGTATTCAATATTTTCGGGGAAGAACTGTAGGCGTATGGTTGCCTTCAGTTCTGCCCATGTCTCGAGAGCATCTTCACCAGCCCTGATGGCTTCGTAGTTCACCTGCCACCAGAGTTTATCATCACCCTGAAGATACATGGAAGCAGTTACCACCTTCTTAGCTTCTTCTAGGCCCCCAACATCATCGAAGTATTGTTCGATGTCAAAGATGAAGTTTTCTACTTCCTAGGCATTCCTAGATCAACTATATGGATTTGCCTCAGGAATTTTTAGTTTTTGTGTCGTAGAAGCAGGGTTCACAGCGCCCCCGATTTGGTTTCCACCTCCTCGAAGCAGGCCCTGTAATGTAGCATTGACAATATTGAGCTGGTTTTTTCAAGTCATCAATAGTTTGTTGCATGGCAGTCACCATGTCTGCCTCTTATGCCCTGTAAGCTAAATCCTTAGCACTCTTCTGTTGGATTCCCTTGAATTTGCCAAAAATTTTGGCTGCCTCTATGGTTGCCGTTTGTTGGTCTCCCTCGGAGTTGCGACTGATATTTTCTATGTCAACTTTGGCTTGGAGTACCCTGCGGTCCAGGTCGTCCAACCTTTGTACTAGGCTGGTTCTTAGTTTAGGCATTATATCCAAGATGGGCCGTAATCCATCAACCGTCTATTCAAGGGCCACAATGCGGTCCCCATGATTCACCATGGTCAGAAATGGTGGTAATGGCAAGGCATTCCCTTGTCCGATGACAAGCCTATGCTCTAATATCAACTGTTACACAGCGCCTTCCTGAGATTCTTTGGAAGGGTGACGTAAGGCTAAGCTACTGATGACAGTGCAGTTACTGTCCGCCAGCTGAGGTCCCCTCGCTAGACGAGATTGTCAGTGTTGTACCGGTAGACCAATGTCAAGAGCAATTAAGAGAATAGAAATGAGAATGAAAGAAAGCTTGATTGCATTAGTGAAAGATATTACAGAAAGGCAACGCGGTGTTGAGGGGGAGAGACACCAGTACAGAGAATTGTTTGCTTGCTAGAAAGTTTTAAATGCTTGATCCCCCCTAATAATACTTTAAAAAAATAAACCAATGCTACAAGACTAGACTTGATTAAGCTAGAGAAACATAATGGAAGTATATGAAATAAAACTACTCTATATTTACAATGAAAAGGACTTGGTTTTCTACAAGGCAGAAATAGGTCCGTTGTCAGCAGCATTGTCTTTGGCATCACGGTCTGCGCGAGCGGCGTTGTCTGCGCGTGCGGTGCTGTTGGCTTCTGCCTGCCGTTGATACCCAGTTTTTCCCTATATATTTTAAATATACATAATACCTTCAAAATAGCATATATATTAATATATAAGCATGCACAAGGGTTTTATATTTTTTCCTATAATTTTAAGGGTTTTAAGTTGATTTATTTTCTCCCCTTTTATTCATAAAATCCCTAATAATTATTTCCAAAATTATTGTTATGATAATTTATTTATTTGATTTCTATATTTATGCAAAAATATGGCTAATATAATTTTCATGCATTTGTATAATTACATTTAATATTTTTTAAGTTAAATTGCATATAATTGCAATGTTAGCCCATTTTAAGATATAATTATATTTTATATGTGTAAAATTAGTCCCTATATTTTTAAAATGTTAATTATGTATTTTAAATAATTTTATCACCTTAAATTATTTTCCAAAAATTACTTATTATTTATTAAAATTAAAATAGGGAAAACCTGCTATTTAAATAATAACCAGATTTGCCTTTCAATTGTAGCCCAAATCGGACCCCTCCCCAGCCCAATTTCCTATTAAATAACCCGAACAATACCTTATAAACCCGTACCCAAACCTGGAACCCACCTACCCGGTTGAATCCTGACCGTTGATATCCCAGATCAACGGTCCACACACACCATTTCCTTTTTAATTCCTAAATGACTCTCTAACCCTAGTCATTTCCAAACCCCGCCGCCTTCAGATGCTCTCGTCTCTCTTCTCTCTCAACCTAACCCTAATCATTCTTCAACCACCGCCTCCTTCTCCAGTCATCTCCGGCGACTACCTTTCAACCCCAAGCCTCCAATGGTCACTCCACCGCCTTGCTCTTTATCTCTAAGGCCTTCGAGGGTCCTGGGCCATGCCGATTTGGATCTAGGGTTTCTGTTTCTGTTACGCATGGCTTCTCTGGTGTGATTTTGGGCAAAATCACACCTTATATGTTACGATCAGTGAAGTTTACAACATGTTCTTTCGTTCCTATCTGGGTTTCCTTTGAAACCCTAACTCTCGTTTGAATCTCTCAGATTTGTGCTATTTTTATGCTTTAAGTCTGTTTCTTCCTATGTTTTACACTATTCTCGAACTTCTTCTAAAAGATCCTCAACTTTAAATCGTTTTACTTTCTTTAAAAATTAGGGTTTCTCGGAGTTTCTTCTACACTTGTTTTAACCAATTTTCTTTATGATTAAACCTCTTTCATTTCTTATTTTGACTGATCTTACGTTCCTACTACCTTTTTAACTCGACTTTGTTAAAAGGCCCTAATTTTCTAAAACCTTCTTTGTTTTGTTCTGTGTGTTAGCATGATTACTTGATCTTGTTAAAGTTTCTGTTGTTACCAAGCTTTGAATGGGTTTTCTACTGAGTCTTTAGCCTACTTATGTTACTTCTGTATGACTGTGTTCATTTTGTTTGTTCATCTCTTGCTTCTTTCCGTCGATATGGCTGACTTTTCCTGCTTGCTATGTCTATTCATTCTTCTCTATTTATATGTTGCAATATAGAACCATGAACCTCTCTTAATTTGATTCTGATTTCCTTAATTTATGGTTTGATTGCAAGATTTTCTTTTGAAACCCTAAAATTCTACTTGTTTGTTTATATTGACTGATTCCATTCCCTTATTTGCTGTGGTACTTCATTCTTGCTGAATTCTTTCCTTAATTGGTATATTCTGTACTTAGACTCAATCATATGTTCTATACTTTTACTACCCCTTATATGGTAAAAATCAGTCTTTCTCAACTGATTTTCTTTCCTTGGTTACCCCTGTTGGTATCCGTTTAAGTTGTGATTCCTTGATTAAAGGGGAATACTTGTACTAATAGGATTCTAATTGTGATTACTTCCATAATTGTGCTAAACCTTTACTTGTTACCTTATTTCTGCCTATTTTCAAAACTATAAATACCCTAAGTTTTTCATTAACATAGACACGAACATTTTGGTTTTCAAAACTACCTCTCTTACTAAAAATCTCTGCTTTCCCCTCTCTCTTGTGCTAATTACTGCTATTAGCCGGCTACAAGCCAAGGCTAATCATCTGTGCATTCTTGTTATTTCATTCTTCTTACTTCTCTCTTCACTAGTATGTCCTAGTTTTAATTTAAAGCCTCACAACAACATGTTTATCTTATTTCTAGTCTGCTTCTACTTGTGGTTCTATTGTGAAACTTGTAGTTAAGTTACGTTATCAACATGTTATTATGTCTCCCCTTCCCTTTAGATTAATATATTCCCTTATGTGTGATTCAAAGCATCCCTTGTCTATTGTCTTTACTTACTGTGTACTTACCACCTTATGAATCCCAAATCCATATCCCCTCCATGTGTTTGTGTCCTTCCTAACTGGTTTGTGATTATGCCACTGTCAACTATTACTTAGCATGTTCAAACCAGTCCTAAGACCCTTGTTGGGTTATGTGTTTGCAGTCAAATATTTGTGTATCTCAAACCCCTTGACCCCTGTGTAACTACTGAATTTATTTGGATTCTATAAACTAGCTGTGTGTGATCCTATCTTAAGTTGTTTGATCTTTTTTAACTACTCCAATCCCTTTTTCAAAAATCTCTGTTGATTTACTATTTACTTTCAAAACAGATTTTCTGATCCAGTCTTTAATAAACCTCTTTCAACTTGTGTCATGCACTTTCACTTCACTCTTAGTCAATAAGTTTTGCCCCCTCTAATATATGTAATGCCTTAGGATCCTCTTGAGAGCCATCTAAACTCTGGCATACTGAGGTTGACCTTTCCACACTGCACTAGTTCAATGCTTGTTTGCTAAGTCTAGGTGTAAGCATTGCCTGGGGTCCTTGAGACCTTTAGGGAGCTTTGATGCACCTAGACTCTGATTTGTCTATGGAATTGAGGCTTGTGAGACCATTGAAGGCTTTGGGAAACTTGGGCCTAATTGTAGGCTCCCTATAAAATAGCTTCTTGATTTTCTATTTCTACTTATGTAATTCATTTATTGGCCTATAATAATTTGTAAACAGATATTTGGGGGTATTTAGTAAAAGGGTGGGTAGATGCATACTTTAAAGGGCAATACGGGTAGAATTACTGCACTTAGGACCTTATTTTTTGAAGTATGACAGCTTGCATAAGTAGAAAGCATGCTCATAGGTTTGCTCTTTTTAATCTGATTGTTTTACCTAATATAAATCATGCATATAGGATTTCACTTCTAATTTCATTTGCATCAAGTAGAAACCATGTTCATAAGGTTCTGCATTTTATCATGTTAGAAACCATGTTTATAGGTTCCAAACTATTATGTCTTAAATCAGTAGATGTCATGCCTATAGGACTCAATTCTGATTCAGTTCTAATAAGTCTTTTTGTGTGTTCCTACAAATCGACTAAAATCAGTAATACGTCTAGATATCATGCCTATAGGGATCTCTACTCGCAATTCTATCTGATAATTTAATTTGCCTACTGAATCAACTTCATTACGCCTAGTTCATCTTCAAAATTGGTCTTATTAAGTGTCAAACAGTTCCTGAAACAAGTTCTTTCAAAATTGCTTTAATCTCATTAGATATCATGCATATAGGTATTAAAGGAGTATATTTCGAAAAACTTGTTTGTTTCTGCATTAACATAGATGCCAGTATACTACATATAGACAAGCCTTAGGGCGTCTTCAAAACTGCATTTTCCTGAAGCTGTCTTTGCCGCCTAGCGTTTCTGATTCTAACAGGCTTTTAAAAGGGAGTCCCTAGGCAACTACAAGGTTATAACTTTCGGGTATAAAAGTTTGGTCTGTTTCTGCATAGCCACTTAGAGATCCTGCTTTAGGATTTTGATTAATAAAGACCTTAACTGTGTTTGAGTCATGCTGCTTGTATGTTTACTTGAGGAGGAAACTGTGAGCCTTTTATTTGCTCCCATTATGTGTAAAGTCCTAAATGTTTTGACTGTCGCCTTAGAGTTTTTGCCTTTCTAAACCTTAAGGGTACGTCTAGAACTGCCTATAGGTAGGGGTCTTAAATCCCTCCGGGACCATTAAGAAGGGATGGGTAGCAGCACGCAATAGGAATCATTGACCAAACACTCGCTTTGCATGACCAATAAGGGAATGGGAAGGGTAGACATGGGATATGATGACTACGCATTAATGTCATGTGTAGCCCCTCATTGAGGAGTGTTTACCGGATATTGCGTGGGGTGATCCAATAGGATAAACAACCTAGGACGCCTCTTTACCAAATCCTCTCTCTTTATTTAAACTTTTGTTTTTACAACTTGTTCAAACCTTTATTTTACTACTTGAACTATCCAATGTGCCTTACTAGTAACTTATTTGATTCAACTGTTTATGTGGACTAATTTGTGGATATAAGTTCGACGGGACCTATAGTTGTGGACCAAGAGGGGTGCCTAATACCTTTCCATCGAGGTTACTTCGAGACCAACTCCAGATTTAATCACTCTAGGTGCCCTAAAGCACCATAATCCATTAGGTGACGACTCTTCAAATACCCAATACCCAAAAGAAAATAAGTCATTGCACCACGTGAATGTCAAAACCCGGACTCCGAGGAGGAAAAAGGGGGCGCGACAGCTTGGCGTTTCTGCTGGTGATATTTTTAGGCTGTTACCATAATGAACTTGTCTTTACAAATTAGTCCAAGCATGCTTATCCCGTACCATGCTCCCTTATCTGAATTGAAGTGTCTATTTTTCAATCATTTATGATTTCTTTATTACCTTGAAAACTAACTTGTCTCCTTGTTTTCCTTTTTATGTAACTGTCTTTTCAATTATTTAAATGCTGTATTTATTTTTTCCTATGTGAAAATACTTTCCTACATGTTATTAACTGCTGCATAAATCATGCTCCACATCATATTCCACTCGTGCGTCTCAAATCCTATAGCAACACTTTAATGAGTGGTTGAACTCTTACTATTTATTACCCTTAAATTCGGAAAGGCTTATTTGCGGTAAAACCAGTCGATCAGCGGTACAGTCGACGGTTCCATGCCTTCCCCCTCAAGTTGTCCGCTTGAGGGTACCAGTCTAAAACCCTATAGAAACCTTACTCTGTTTAAATTGTGCATGTATCATGGTCAAACCTAGTCGGATCAATTATGTTGTCCACATAATGATCCTTTAAGATAAGCCTTATCCAAAGTCAATCGGGTTTTCCATAATCTCAACGGACGCAACCATGTTCTGTGCATTAATTTGGAGGACTAAATGTCGATATGCTGATCATAAATGAATAAATAGTCGAGTCTGGTGGGGGTAAGGCCTAACCCCTTTTGTTTTGCAGAAAATGAGACACGAGGTCCCTAGATTTGATATGGTTATCAATATCCCTCCATTGTTGCTATATTGGTGGGAAGATCTTTCCTTAAGTTACAAGCATCATGTGAAAAAGTACCTGGTTAACTTGCCTTCCCTGCTAGATATTGAACCAAACAACAAATTGATCGAGGCTGCCACCTTATTCTGGGATAGTGAAAGAGCTATGTTCAATTTCGGTGACATAGAAATGACATCGCTCCTAGAGGAAATAGGAGGACTTGCAGGGTTGACTTGAAACAGTCCCAGGCTTTTGGTGTCGGAAAACCGTATAGTGAGGAGATTTTTGAAGATGATGGGGCTGAAAAAGAATGTCGACCTAGTGTGCCCAGAGGACTCCTACATACCCTTCGAATATTTCTACGATAGGTATTGCCATATCGAGTCCTTCCACACTTATCATGATGAGATCGCCCTCACTTCACTGGGTCACATCCACCACAGAGTGTTCGTGTTCATTGTGTGTTTTCTAGGGCTGATAGTGTTTCCAATGAAAAAGGGAAGAATCCACACTAGGTTGGCCATGGTTGCCAAAACTCTGATGGAGGGGATTAATGGATAGATATATAACATAGTCCCCATGATCATAGCTGATATTTATAGGGCCCTGGAGAGCTGTCAAAGAGGGATCCAGCATTTTGAGGGTTGCAACTTACTGCTGCAGTTATGGTTGATGGAGAATCTCCAAAAGGGTCGCTATCGCCAAGAATTTCCACAAAGGGCTTGGAACGACCACATTGCTTTCCATCACCCTAAGCAGATGACCTACATCCCGGACAGATTTGCTCAGCCAGAAAGAGCTAGAAAATGGGTAGAGTTCTTCGACAATCTAACTGAAGAACAATTGCAGTGGATGGTTGAATGGTTTCCAACGGATGAATTCATTATCAGGTCCAGGGATGCTCCTCATTTGGTGTTGATCGGGTTGAGGGGGATATATCCATATGTCCTTATGCGGGTTATGAGGCAAGCAAGCAGAAAATAGGTTGTACCAAGGGTCGTCAAGATGAGTCATTTCAGGGCAGATTTCCAAGACGATTACATACCTTACAAGTGCCAAGCACATGTGGCACTACAAAATCATTGTGGAGAAGAGCATTGTTGAGCCAGACAGATATCATGCAGGGTGCGAGCCCCTCTACCCAACATGGTTGGAGAACAATCTGAAAGGAACGGTGACACTAGGGACTAGTCGATGGAAAAGAATTATAGACGAGGAAGCTGAAGCCCAAGTCAAATACAACAGGCTGCGCAAGAGAGTTCACGACTATAAGAATGAGAATCGGGATATACATAAGAGTAACATGAAGTTGATTGAGGAATGGAAAGAGATGATAGTCATTTCCAACAGAAAACTAGTATACATGGAGTGAGGAATAGTGGAACTGGAAGGCAAAGTCATAAAAATGATTGAAAACTGTCAGAATGCTGAAGGAGCCGAGGGAGGACATCTGGCCCGAGCCTACTTGCTGCTAGGACTGCGCAAGCTGAGAGATCTGTTTGATGGAGTTCGAAAGATTGAATCTGGGGAAGGTCCTTCTGGGACCAAATAGATTAGATTTACTTGTTTTTCTTAAAATGTAATAAGGCCAAGTACCAGTAGTGACTTGTTTTATTATTATGTTAGTGTCGTTTTGGATTCGTCTACTTTTATATTATGAAATGAAGCATTTATTGGCATTTGAAGCTCTCCAAATTTATTTGTCGCTAGGCCTACCTCGGGCACAACGATGCTCCCAAATTAGGATATGAGTTTATATTTCGTAATATGTGTTTAAATGCCACAAACATTTCACAATCCCCACTAACTTGTTACCTTTTTGTTTTGTTTATTTTTTATTATTATTCCCATACCCATAGGTTGGTTCATCCTTAATAGCCTTGTTAGCATATCATACCAGATCTAGAGGCCCTCCACCTCTTCCTCCTCCAAGAAACACAAAAAGCAGAGGGAAAGCAAAGATGGAAGGCTTAAGTGGAATCAAAAAGGAAAACATTGAGAACGTAGAGACCTCTGATGGCCGTAGTACTTCGGCCCCGAATGACCTGGTTTTGAGACTTGAACAAAAGATACTAGAACTGCAAGGAGAACTTAAGCAGGTCCGCAATTTGGCAAACTTGTCATTCGCCCTCAATGTCCCTGATATCCACTAACAGAACGCAAAGAACCCAACACCTCCTCAAAACATACAAAACCAATAGCCACAAAATCCTACCATACCAAATCAATATGCCACTCCATCACAAAATATCAATCCATTTCCAATACCAACTCCACCACAACAGCATCAACCAATCTCGTACCCACCAACCACCACTTACCACACTCCCCAAAATACACCACCACTCATTCCTGATCCACAAAACTCCACCAATGATCATCACTATACCCAAGTCCCTGGCACCCATCAGAGCAACCCCATATACGTGGAAACTATTCCACATTCTACCCAGCCAATCTCCGGTGCACCGGAATCCTCCGAAAATGACCTGCTCATTAATAACATGGCCGAAGAACTCAAGAAGTTAACAAGCCGAGTTCAAGGTGTTGAAGAAGATAGAGGAATAGAAGGTTTAAACTATGAAGATCTGTGCATACAACCCAATGTGGAACTGCCAGAGGGCTACAAACCTCCCAAGTTTGAAATGTTCGATGGAATAGGTGATCCTAGCGTTCACCTAAAGACCTACTGTGATAAGTTTGTCGGGGTTGAAAAAGATGAATAGATTCGAATGAAGATCTTTATGAGGAGCCTTACTGGGGATGTGTTATCTTGGTATATCAGCCAGAATTCCAACAAATGGTCCAATTGGGTAAGCATGGCGTCAGATTTCATGGACCGGTTCAGGTTCAACACAGAAAATGCACTTGATGTCTTCTACATTCAGATTCTCAAGAAAAAACCTACTGAGATTTTTTACGAATATGCTACTCATTGGAGGTCGGAAACCGCCAAGGTCAGGCCCGCTTTGGACAAAGAATAGATGAATAAAATCTTCGTCAGAGCACAAGATCTATAATATTATGAGAGACTGATGGTCATTAAAAATCAGAAATTCTCTAATATCATCAAGCTTAGGGAAAGGATTGAGGAAGAAATCAAGAACGTGTTGGTAAAAAATTTTGAGGCACTGCAAGCCACAAATAAAGCACTTCAATCAAGGGGCATATCGAAGAAAAGAGATGTTGGGGCAGTAATGGTGGCCCAAGGCCCAAAAACTCCACCCACATATCAAAGACCTCTACCCACACCAGACACCTCCACCCACATACCAGACACATCCACTTACATACCAAACACCTCCACCCACATATCAAGCATCGCCACCTACGTATCAACCTTCATCTCCTAGATATTCCCAACTAGCCAATGTCCATCATACCTATAGTTCCCAACCATCCCATTTCTAATCACCACCAACCTGCCAAAATTATACAAGACCATGACCCATCTTCGGCCACAAGTCACCCAGACAATACACCACCATTGTTGTGCCCATCAACCAATTGTATGAATGGTTAAAGGACACGGGTTACATCACTCTTATTCCCGTTGTGGCGCTAGAAAATCCATCCCAATGGGTCAATTTGAACAAAACATGTGCATACCACTTCGGTATGAAAGGGCACACTACTGTTGAGTATCGAACATTGAAGGATAAGATCCAGACACTCATTGACAAAAAGGTCATACAAGCGAAGGAAGCCTCACCTAAGGCGATGACTTTAAGGTTGCAGTTACACTTACTCCTATCGTGGTTCAGACTCAGGCACCTATTGACGTTGAGGTAACTGCATCAATTCCATTTGAGATGGAAATAGCTCCATACATAGCTACCCCTACTCCATTTGAAGTAGAAGTGGTCACAACTTTTACTGTGACGGTGTCAACCACACCCCCATTTAACTCAAAAGCGATACCCTGGGATTATGTCACCAAGGCTCGATGAAAAGGGAAGACTAATATAGAGGAATCTGACGCCGTACAAGGAATAACTAGAACTGGAAGAGTCTACACACCTGAACACCTAGGAGGTTCAAGTAAGGATGCCACTGCTAGGCAACCTGTCATTGAGACCGGACCGGATGACTTGTAGAGGAAAGTACAGGCAAAAGAGTATTCTATTGTTGACCATCTGAACAAAGTCCCTTCTCAAATGTCTATCCTATCACTATTACAGAATTCAGAAGCACACAAGAATGCTTTGATGAAAGTACCGACCGAGGCTTATGTACCCAATAATATCACTAGTGGAGAAATGGCCAACATGGTCGGTCATGTACTGGAGAGCCATAAGATTATCTTCCACAAAGATGAGCTGCCGCTCGAAGGTCTGAATCACAATCGAGCATTGCACATTACGGTACAATTTGAAGACAAGTTCATTGCCAAGGTCCTGGTTGATGGAGGTTCGAGTCTAAACATTTATCCGTTGGGCAACCTAAAAAGGTTGGATAAAGGTTTCCATGAAATATGGACTGGAAGCATGAATGTGAAAGCTTTCAATGGGTCCTAGAGGGCCACGATCGAGGAGATTAACCTTTTTTGTAGATGGGGCCAACCTGGTTTGATGTTGAATTCCAAGTGCTTGACATACCAGCCTTATATAATCTTTTGTTGGGCTACCCGTGGATCCATTCTGCTGGAGCCGTGCCCTCCACACTACATCAGGTTAAAAAATTCGAATGGAACCGTCTAGAGGTAATCATTCATGGAGATGGGAGTAACCCCATTTACACTAGTCAAACCATCTCGGCTATTGAACATAGAAGGAGGCTAGGAGGAGAAACATATCATCACATTGAATGGGTCAATGTCGTCGAGAAGGATAAGTGGTGGAGTAACAAAATAGAAAGCATACTAGCATGGTCCAGATATGAACCCGACAAGGGGTTGGGGAAGAACCTCCAGGGTATCACCAAGCTGATACGGCTGAAAAACTATGGTACCACCTTTGGGCTCTGATACCAGTATTTATGGCAAGAGTACAAAGAGTGATCACCTCCATGGTGTGGATTGTATTACCCTCTTGAGCAACCGATACCCCATTTGGAACAAGCCTTAAATCAGGCCGACACAATATGGGGAACTACTGAAGAGGAAGTACTAGCTGGGCTGAAGGATCTGTTCTTGGAAGATGAGGATATGGACTGCATTGCCATAATTGAGGAGGACGAGGAAGAAGGACTCTCTATTCAGACCGTGGCAAAGCGAGCTGTTCTTAGAAACTGGACCGCCACACCCTCCCGAGTCCGTCTAGTCCCTGGGTAGCTTGGAAGAATTTATAGTTGTTCTAGGCATTTACATTTTTCAGCAATTTTATTTTAAAATAAATGTTCGATTCACCGAGCAAAGCTTTGTTTGAGAAATTTTCTCAGTTTTAATCAATGCTTTTATACTTTATCATTATTCATTAATATTTTTATATTTTTCCCTTCTATAGTGTTATTATTACTTTTCCTGATGAACCAGTGACTGTGACATGTAATAAGGCAACGCAACACGAGAATAGTGACTCAGAGGAAGAAGATGAGATACCCGAGGAAATTATCAGAGAAGTTGAGAATTTTGAGAATAATCCTAGATCCAACTTGGATGAAACAGAAGCAGTAAATTTGGGAGACGCCGAGACCGTCAAAGAGACCCGTATGAGCATTCACTTATCACTAACAAAAAAGGAAGAGTACATCCATTTTCTAAAGGAATATAAGGATATCTTTGCATGGTCGTATGACGATATGACCGGGTTGAGCACATCTATAGTAGCTCACAAGTTGCCTACCAATCCCGTGTGCCTGCCAGTCAAGTAGAAACTCAGAAAATTCAATCCAGACATAAGTTTGAAGATCAAAGAGGAAGTTACCAAGCAGATCAAAGCCATGGTTCTCAGGGTGGTTGAATACCCAACATGGTTAGCTAATATTGTGCCAGTTCCAAAGAAAGACGGGAAGGTCTTAGTATGTGTTGATTATCGGGATTTAAACAAAGAAAATACCAAAGATGACTTCCCATTACCAAATATACATATCCTGATCGATAACTACACCAAGCATGAACTCCAATCCTTCGTAGATTGCTTTTTAGGTTATCACCAGATCTGGATGGATGAAGAAGATGCCGAAGAGACAACTTTTATTACGCCTTGGGGTGTATACTTTTACAAGATGATACCGTTCGGACTAAAGAATACTGGGGCCACTTATATGAGGGCCATGACAACCATCTTCCATGATATGATACATAAGGAAGTAGAGGTATATATGGACGACGTCATTATCAAATCCAAGAGGGCCACAGATCACATAGTAGACTTGAGAAAATTCTTCGACAGGCTCAGGAGGTACAATTTGAACTTGAACCCCACAAAGTGTGCATTCGGGGTTCCTGCAGGAAACTTATTGGGATTCATTGTCAGCCGCCGAGGGATCAAGATACATCTGACTAAACTCAATGCTATTCAGGAGTTACAGCCACCAAAAAGCAAAAAGGATGTGATTAGCTTCCTAGGGTGGCTCAACTACATCAGCCGATTCATAGCACAGTCCACAGTAATATGTGAACCCATCTTCAAGATGATGAGCAAAGATGTCGAGACAAGTTGGACCGAGGATTATCAGAAAGCTTTTGACAATATCAAGGAATACATGTCCACACCTCCAATTCTGGTCCCGCTAGAACCAGGATGACCTTTGCTACTTTATCTATCCATTTTAGATGGAGCCTTCGGATGTGTTTTGGGACAACATGATGAGACAGGAAGAAAGGAGCAAGCCATATACTACATGAGTAAGAAATTCACACCTTATGAAGCATGCTATTCTCTACTCGAACGCACTTGCGGTGCTTTGACCTAGACAACCCAGAAATTGAGGCATTATTTCTGTGCCTACACTACATACCTCATATCTAGGATGGATCCTCTGAAGCACATATTTCAAAAATCCATGCCTACGGGGAAGCTGGCTAAATGACAAATACTACTGAGTGAGTTCGACATCATTTATATAACTCAAAAGGCAGTCAAGGGACAAGCGTTGGCAGATCACCTCGCTGAAAATCCAGTGGGAGGAGAATACAAACCCTTGACAACGTATTTTCCTGATGAAGAAGTATCATTCGTGGGAGAAGACATTACAGAATCATACGACGGTTAGAGGATGTTCTTTGACAGAGCCGCAAATTTCAAAGGAGTAGGCATTGAAGCAATTTTAGTATTAGAAATGGGTCAGCATTATCCGGTATCTGCTAAACTCAGATTTCTCTGCACCAACAATATGGCAGAATATGAATCCTGCATACTAGGGCTCAACATAGCAGTCGACATGAACATCCAGGAGTTGTTAGTGATCGGCGATTCAGATTTGCTTTTGCACCAGGTGCAAGGAGAATGGGCTACCAAGAATTTCAAAATATTTCCATATCTGCACCATGTGCAGGAATTGAAAAAGAGGTTCACGAAGATAGAATTCTGACATGTGCCCAGAATTCAGAATGAGTTCACCGACGCATTAGCCACTTTCTCATTAATGATACAGCATCCAGATAAGAACTATATTGATCTCATTCCTGTAAGGATCCATAATCAGCCGGCATATTGTGCTCATGTCGAGGAAGAAGCAGATGGAAAGCCTTGGCGCCCGGAGCATGCAAATCACTCTAAAAAATGCACGCTCCAGAGATTGTTAAATCATTTTTTCCACAACGAAGGGAACTTGTATAGGAGAACTCCGGATTTGGGCTTACTAAGGTGTGTCGATGCAAAGAAAGGTTTAAGCCACATGAGGACGCGCATGCTGGGACATGCGGGCGGCACATGAATGGCTTCGTTCTGTCCAAGAAAATACTCAGGGTAGGTTACTTCTGGATGACCATGGAGAGTGATTGTATTCAGTATGTCGGCAAATGCTTTCAATGTCAAGTGCATGCCGACATGATAAAAGTGCCACCAAATAAGCTCAATGCAACAAGCTCACCTTAGCTATCCGCTACCTGGGCCATAGATGTTATTGATCTGATTGAGCCCACGGCTTCAAATGGACACCGGTTTATTCTAGTAGCCATTGCTTATTTCACAAAATGGGTAGAAGTCGCATCTTACAAAGCTGTAACCAAGAAAGTTGTCGCAGATTTTGTCAAGGATTGTATTATCTGCCGATTTAGAGTTCCTAAGTCCTCTATTACTGACATTGCCGCCAACCTCAACAGTGATATGATGAAAGCTATATGTGAAACCTTCAAAATCAAGCACAAGAATTCCACCGCCTACAGATCTCAGATGAATGGAGCTGTGGAAGCCGCCAACAAGAACATTAAGAAGATACTAAGGAAAATGGTAGGGAATCACAAACAGTAGCATGAGAAGTTACCCTTTTCTCTGTTAGGGTACCACACCACAATTCGCACGTCAACCGGGGCAACCCCCTACATGTTGGTTTATGGTACTGAGGCTTTCATCCCAGCCGAGGTAGAGATTCCTTCTCAAAGAGTCATACAGGAAACTGAACTCAGTGATGTAGAATGGATAAGGAGCTGCTATGAACAGCTGGCCCTTATCGATAGAAAGAGAATGGATGCAGTATGTCACGACCAACTATATCAAAACATAATGACCAGAGCCTTCAACAAAAAGGTCAAACCAAGACAGTTCGCACTAGGTCAGCTAGTATTGAAGAAGGTTTTCCCACACCAAGATGAAGCCAAAGGGAAATTCTCTCTCCCAACTGGCAAGGTTCGTATATGGTTCATAGAGTACTAAAAGGAGGAGCACTCATACTTGCAGAGATGGATGGAGTGATCTGGCCAAAACCAATCAATTCAGACGCAGTCAAGAGATACTATGCCTAGATTATTTCACATTTCTTTTTCTAATGTAATTGAACTATGCTTGACCTAATTCTCGTTTAAGAGGGGATACATAGGCAGTCTGATAGGTTCGGTCATATCATAATAAAATTTTCATATTTCCTAGAATCAGAAACTGGGGCAGAATTTTGAGGAGGGTCCTCAAAATTCCGGAGCAAGTCCAGCCAGCGCCATCACATGCCGCGAAGTCAGTCGTCAGTCTAGAACTGGGACAGAATTTTGAGAAGGATTCTCAAAATTCCGAAGATGATTTAGCAAGGTCCGCCATCCGCAAACGGTTAAAAATCATCTACCAAACTGACATAGAATTTTGAGGAGGACCCCCAAAATTCTAACAAAAGAGAGCTACAATGCCTTTGAACTGTGTCACAGTCGCTAGTTCATCAAAAGTTACTTGATATATCAATACGCTTCCAAAACAATCCTATTTTATCAATGAACACATATTTTTCGAAAATTCTATTTTTTCATAACAGTCAGGTGCTACCTAGGAGAACTCGAAGGGGGCTTCTAGGGCGGAGCCAAGCAAGTCCGGCAGACGAAGCAAGAACCAACGTCCCCTCATGAAACTTACAATTTTTTTTTGAACACAGGCACATTTGACGATAGCATTCATACACAAAGCAAATTCACCATCCATCCGGCCGTTAGATGTTGAACCTATCCTAGCTAAGATATACTCTACCCTTATTTGCTACTTTCTCTTTTCATGAGTCTAATCTATGACTCCACATTTGCATGAGTCTAATCCTTGACTCCACATTTGCATGGGTCTAATCCTTGACTCCATATTTGCATGGGTCTAATCCTTGACTCCATATTTGCATGAGTCTAAGCCCTGACTCTATATTTGCATGAGTCTAATCTCTGACTCCACATTTGCATGAGTCTAATTCTTGACTCCACATTTGCATGAGTCGAATCCTTGACTCCATATTTGCATGAGTCTAATCCGTGACTCCATATTTGCTTGAGTCTAAGCCTTGACTCCATATTTGCATGAGTCTAAGCCTTGTCTCCAATCTTGCATGAGTCTAAGCCCTGACTCCATATCTGCATAAGGCTAAGCATTGCATTCCATTTACATGGGACTAAGACCTGTCCTAAATCTTGCATGAGGCTAAGCTCTACCTCCGTGTTTGAATAAGGCTTAGCATTGCCTTCCATTTGCATGGGACTAAGCCTTGTCCCGAATCTTACATGATTTTAGGCTCTACCTCCATGTTTGCATAAGGCTAAGCATTGCCTTCCATTTGCATGGGACTAAGCCTTGTCCCAAATCTTGCATGAGGTTGAGCTCTACCTCTATATTTGTATAAGGCTAAGTGTTGCCTTCTCCTTGCATGAGACTAAGCTCTGTCTCCAATCTTGCATGAGTCTAATCCCGGAATCCATAGTTGCATAAGGCTAAACACCGCCTTCTCTCTGCATGAGTGTAAGCCCTGACTCCATATTTGCATAAGGCTGATCCTTGCATCCATACCTGCATGAGTCTAAGCCCTGACTCCATATTTGCATGAGACTAATCCTTGCCTCCCCGTTTGCATAAGACTAATACCTGCATCCCCACTTGCACGGGACTAAATAATGTCCCTCTTTGCACCAATATTGCTCTATTTTCTACTACTATCTACCTACTTTTCAATAAGGCTAAGCTCTTCCCTCTACTTTGCAAGACTAAACTTTGTCTTGTTACATCATATTATTGCATATCATGGGCTGAAATTTTGCCAATGTGTCAAAAGGCATCATCCTCATAGCCGGAGGACACCATGCCAAGACCTGAGGATCTATCAAATTTGCATATCATTATTTAAAGGCATCATGGTTCGGAGGCATCATTTTCCTGGCCCGAGAACACCATTTCATCGTCTGGGAATCTCTCACTAAACAATTCATGGCCCAGGACGTCATGGTCCAAGGACGTCATCTTTAACCGTCCAAAGACAACCTTCATGGTCCAAAGGATATTTTCATCATGTTTAAATTTTCGCAAATACGTTTGTAGCATCTTTTATCTGCAGGTAACCATCAAACAACTACTATCCTAGAAGGCGCGATCTTGCTCCAGTTCCCTCCAGTCGTCCCGAGCCTTAACCGCTCATCGTAGTTGTTTCCACATCTCGTGTCCGTTCTTACAATAATTTCATCGGCATACTCCGCAGGTGAATCCCGAACTACACATGGCCTGATTCCTGTAAAAACAAGGATATGTAGGGAACTCGAAAACCGAAGTTCGGCCTCCGTCTTTTGAAACATCTCATCCGATCAAAATTGGCCATCATTTCTTTACTTGAAAACGCTTTCAGCCTTCCCGGGTAAAGAGGGGCAGCTGTTGATACCCAATTTTTCCCTATAAATTTTAAATATGCATAAATACCTTCAAAATAGCATATATATGCATATATAAGCATGCACAAGGGTTTTATATTTTTTCCCATAATTTTAAGAGTTTAAGTTGATTTATTTTCTCCCCTTTTATTCATAAAATCCCCAATAATTATTCCAAAGTTATTGTTATGATAATTGATTTATTTTATTTCTATCCTTATGCCAAAATATGGCTAATATAAATTTCATGCATTTTTATAATTACATTTAGTATTTTTTAAGCTAAATTTCATATAATTGCAATGTTAGCCCATTTTAAGATATAATTATATTTTATATGCTCAAAATTGGTCCCTATATTTTTAAAATGTTAATTATGTATTGTAAATAATTTTAGCACTTTCAATTTTTTTTCAGAAATTACTTATTATTTATTAGAATTAAAATAAGGAAAACTGGCTATTTAAATAATAGCCAGATTTGGCTTTCAATTGCCCAAATCGGACCCCTCCCCAGTCCAATTTCCTCTTAAATAACCTGACCCAGAACATATAAACCCTTACCCAAACCTGGAACCCACCTACCTGATACGCTCAAATTACACTTTAATAAATAGTGTAGGGCGGTCGATGTCAAATATAATAACCCAACAAGGTTGGGGTCGAATTCCACAGGGAGTAGGTGTGAAAAGGTTACTCTTATAGTGTGTTGCTCGACTAAAGTCGTATCTTTATTCGGTTAACCGTAACAAGAGAATTGTTTTATAGTAACAAGAGTATGAATTGAGTTTGTTTGGAAGTATCAACTAATTGGAATATTTATAGAGTAATTAATTGAATTAAAGAAACCAAGGTTGTGTCCCCTTTAATGGAGTGTAATGCTTATCGGTGTTAATATGATATATTTCTAATGGAAGGTTCTTTTGATATGCAAATGATTTCTAGGTGACGACCCAATATTTCCCAATAGTTGAGTAGTATTTCCTCTTTATAATTTTCCCAAATATAAAAGAGTTGCAATTTAGAACCATCAATATATGCCAAGTAAAACCCACTTATTCTTAAGCGATTCTATTAAACAAGGTTTAAAGCCTTGAGTCATTGATATTTACTTCTACCAAATTCTAACCCACTTTCCCAAGCAAGCAAGAATTTAATGGCACTTGTTAATATTTGCAACCATAAACAATAAATGAAGAATGAGAAGTAAACAAATATCAACCAACCATTATATATATATTCAATGTTAAACACCCATTTAGGGTCCACAACCTTAGTATTTAAAGTTAGCTACTCATACTACAATACAAAAACCAAAGAGTATTTAATGTCATAAAAGCTTACAAAGTAGAGAATCTTCACCCAAAAGCTTCCAAAAGTGAGGAATATTAATGTCTTGAAATGTGTTTCAAAGACTAGACAAGATGAGCCCCCAAAGACATCATAAAACTATTTATAGTGGACTCAAAATCGGGACAGAAAACGGACAAAAATGCCCTTTCAGGTCTAATATGCGATCGCATTCTTGTCGCAGAGCACGTATGCGGTCCGCATCTTGAACATCCTCATCGCAGACTGGAACCCTAGTTTACAGGTCTTCTTTGCATTCCAATTATGCAGATAGCATTGCAGAAATGCGATCGCATTTTGCATCGCATCTTCGTCCTTCAGTGACCTTCATGGTTGGTTTGCGGTTCACTCTGCGGCTCGCATGTTGGTTCTGTGGTCGCATAATGGACCGCATTCTTGACTTGAGATTTAACCCAGATCTCTGCTTTTGTCTGCGATTTGACGTCCATTCTGCGGCTCGCATGTCTGATATGCGATCGCATAGTGTATCGCAGACCAGCATTTTTGCTACATTTTGCTCTTTTCTTGTCGTTTTGCTTCCATTTCCATGTTCTTGGGTTCTAAGTCCTTATGTACTGTAGAAACAACAAAACTACATAAGTAACGGAGATAATTGCATTAAAACAAGCTAAAATCTAAGCAATTAGTATTGAGATGTGCCGAAATTCTCCGGCACATAAACACCCCCAACTTATACTCTTGCTTGTCCTCAAGCAACTAAAACAAACTTAGCCTATTCTAGACTTTATTTACAAAACATGAAACGATAATGACTACGGGTGGTGTTCATTGCTAGTACTTCAAGCATGCATCTATAATTGTTTTACCCTTCCACAGTTCATGTACCCTCACTAGAAAGAAGGTCCCAAAATCACAGTATTTACAAGGATAACAAAAAGGGACAGTTTACAAATACACTCACTCCTAGAAAGAACTTCAAGTGTTACAACATTTCATACCATAAGCTTGCCCTTATTTTAATTCACCACTTATTCAAGAATGTTCGGTTGGAGGTCTTATAAGGACTTTTTAAGCTTGTAATGTAGGTTTCGGGAAGGGGTGGATAGACATTTGGGTACAAGTGACTTCACCCTCCTTGAACACTACTCACAATTTTCCATTTTTTTTACTTTGCTTCTTTTCAAACCCTCATAGCCTCATTTGCGTCTAGTTTCCAATATAGAACCACCTTACATACCTCTTCTAATTTTATTCAAGGCTCCATACATTATATACATACACATATTTTCTCTTTTTTTTTGTACACAAATCTTTCTCTTGTTTTTTTTCTCTTTTGGAGCTTGAATAATCTAAAATAAACACTTTTGAGGCATGTGGTCCTAACTCAACGTACAACCTTACCAATCTCCACTGCGACACCACCCCCAACTTAGGATTTTAGCCTCGTTCTCAATGTTCAAGGAGGGACGGGTTCAAGAGAGGGGATTAATTTACAAAAAACAAAGGAGAGTTTTGTCATGAGTTGGCCAAAAAAAAGGCTTAAAGGCTCAAATTGGGTACCAGTGATATTATTTATGTACATGTCGGCTTGAAAGGCTACAGAGGTCTAGAAAATAAGACAAAGAATTCCTAAGATCATCCCTCCACCCAAACATACTATAATTAGCATTGAAAAACCAACCGGACAAGTTCTAGATGAAAGAAGTAAACACGAGAGTTATATACACACAGAGAACTCACACACACATGGTACACGAACTGTTTCAATCACATAATTTGACGCTTTCGAGTCAATACTTGGCAAGTAAAGGCTTTCATCATAGACACATGTATAACTCTAGGTTGCCATAGAGTCACAGAGCGAGCCTCAAGTTCACAAAGTTGATCACAAAGACTAATTCCCTTAAGAAAGTTGCCAATCTATCCATCATCGGGAAAAGTCAACAAAAACAATATTTTTTTATATGTGGAAGGGTATATGCTATGTACAGACACACATGCTTGATACTAGGAAATTACACCAAACCGGTCAAAATGATTCATTCTACGATCCTGGTTCTACTATTACACCATTGGAAAAGAACCAGGAGAAGAAAAACCAAGAGGAATTGATTCTTAATCACTATTTACTTGTTTTTGTTGTTTTTCTTTTACATGGAAAACAGTATCATGTTTAACATATACGGAGAAGATACAGAGAAATCAAAAGCAAGAAAGAAAATGCGATTTGGTCTGCGATCGCAAAACCATAATGCGGACCGCAGACTTGTCGCAGATCTTGTAGTCTCAACTGGTGGTCTCATTCTGCGGTGAGTTATGCGATTGCATAACCACTATGCGGACCGCATAACCATCGCAGAATTGACATGGCTATATGGTTCAAAACTGAAATCTGTGTATCACTCTGCGGTGAATTTGCGGTCCGCATGTCAAATCTGCGATCGTAAAGACACCGCATTTCATCATCTTCTTCATAAGATTTAGGGTTTAGTTGTGTGGCCAAAATGCGGACCGCAGATGCCTTCTTCTACACAGGTCACCCAAGCTTTTAACAATGGCGGTCCTATTTCATTCTACCCCGTACCCCAAATTATTTTCAACCCAAAAGCATCTACACTATAGAGAAGCAACTACACAAGCATCTAAACACATTTTTGCATAGGATTTAAAAGAAAAATCTCTGAACCTACAGTGGAAATCAAAGATAAAATGAGGGAGGAATGGGTACATACCAGCAGAGTTTGATGATTGGGACAATGAGTGTGACAAATGGAGTCCTTTGGTTGCACACAATTTGAGCTTGATTTGGTTCGAAGTCCGTTCGTGTTCTTCCCCCTTTTTTTGTTTTGTTTTAAGTGATTGAGAGACGAGAGGGTTATGTGGACTTACCTTGTCGATTCTGCGATGGATAGGACACCGGATAACACACAGTGCGACCGCATGTGTGTTATACGATAAGGTTAAGGACCAAGCTGAAGGGAGGCAAATGCGGTGCAAAATGCGGTCGCATAAATTAAATGCGGACCGCATAATGCACCACCTCACCGCATTTTCCACAACAATTTTAACCCAAATCTCTACTTAGGTTTTCGGTCAGAGTGCGGTCCGCATAGCTAAAATGCGACCGCATTTGTGCAGCAGAATTCACCTAGTGGTTTTTCTTCCACTTTTTATGCATTCGTACCAATTTTTTTGATCTTTTGAACCCCCTGCACTCTGACACACACTTTAAACTGCTAAAATAAATCTATCTATCAAAAACTAAAAATTCATAGAACAAAAGAGTGTTACCACACATGAGTTGCCTCCCATGAAGCGCTTGATTTAACGTCGCGGAACGACGAAGTTGATGTTCCTTTGGTTTCACTCAATGGTCGAGCATGGACCATCTTTGAGCGCAAGTTGTTCCACCAAATGTTTTTCTCCATCAGTGCCCAAGTAGTGCTTGATGCGGTGGCCATTTACTTTGAATGTCCGGGACCCATCTGTTGATTCTAATTCCACCGCTCCATAAGGAGAGGCATTGACCACTTTGAATGAACCGGACCATTTTGATTTAAGCTTGCCCGGAAACAATTTGAGCCTTGAGTTAAAGAGCAAGACCAAATCACCCGTCTTGAACTCTCTTTTCAAGATCTTCTTGTCATGGACAAACTTCATTCGTTCTTTGTACACAACTGCACTTTCATAAGCATGGTACCGGAATTCCTCCATTTCATTGAGTTGTGTTAACCTCAAATTTGTAGCTTCAGCCCAATCTAAGTTCAGCCTTTTCAATGCCCACATAGCTTTGTGTTCCAATTCCACGGGTAGATGACATGCTTTACCAAAGACTAGACGATAAGGAGAAGTACCAATAGGGGTTTTGTAGGCCATGCGGTATGCCCACAATGCATCATCTAGCTTCCTTGACTAGGCGGTCCTATTTGCGTTCACAGTTTTTGCTTTCTCTTGATCTCACAGTTGGAAACCTCAACTTGACCACTTGACTGCGGATGATAAGGTATGTCCACCTTGTGCTTTATGCCATACTTCTCAAGCAGCCCCGAGAATGCCTTGTTAAAAAAATGAGATCCACCTTCACTAAGGATGGCTCTAGGAGTGCCAAACCGAGTGAATATGTTTTTTTTCAAGAAGGCGGTCACACTCCTTGCCTTATTGTTTGGTAAGGCAACTGCTTCAACCCATTTGGACACGTAGTCCACAGCTACCAAGATGTATTTCATCCCATAAAAACTTACAAAGGGGCCCATGAAGTCGATTCCCCACATGTCAAAGATCTCTAACTCCATCACAAAGTGCATTGGCATTTCATGCCTCTTGGAGATTGAACCTTGTCGTTGACATTGGTCACAAGCCTTGACCATTTGATTGGCATCATGGTAGATGGAAGGCCAATAATACCTACATTCAAGAACTTTAGCCGCCTTCTGATTTCCTCCATGGTGACCCCCAACCGGTGAGTCATGGCATGCCTTGAGAATTGACATAACCTCTTCTTCGGGAATACACCTTCTGATAATATTATCAGCACAAACACGGAACAAGTATGGTTCCTCCCAATAGTATTACCGGTAGTCTCACAAAAACTTCTTTCTTTGATAAGATTCCAATCCATCCGGGATAAGGTCACTAACCAAGTAGTTAGCAATATCGGCATACCAAGGAGCAAAAGTGCTAGATAATGCCAATATGTGCTCATCAGGGAATGCATCGTTGATTTCAAGATCTCCCTATGGTCTCCCTACTTCCTCAAGCCTTGACAAATGATCCGCCACTTGATTTCGAGTTCCCTTGCGATCTTTGACGTCGAAGTCAAATTCTTGCAACAACAAGACCCATCAAATTAATCGAGGCTTTGCATCCTTCTTTGCCATGAAATATCGAAGAGCAGCATGATCAGTGTATACCACCACCTTGGACCCCAAAAAATAAACCCGAAATTTTTCAAAAGCATACACAATAGCAAGAAGCACTTACTTAGTTACCGTGTAGTTCATTTGTGCCCTATTGAGAGTTTTACTTGCATAGTACACCGGGTGGAGAACTTTGTTGTGACGTTGGCCACGCATTGCTCCAATGGCTACACCACTGGCGTCACACATGAGCTCGAAAGGAAGTGACCAATCGGGCGTGACAATAATGGGTGCCGTGGTGAGCCTTTGCTTTAACTCCTTAAAAGCTTTAAGACAGTTCTCATCAAACACAAACTTGGCATCCTTTTCGAGGAGTTTGCACATGGTGTTAGCAATCTTGGAGAAGTCCTTGATGAAGCGCCTGTAAAACCTGGCATGCCCTAGAAAACTTCTAACACCTTTCACGGAGGTCGGTGGAGGAAGCTTAGAAATAATCTCAATCTTTGCCCGGTCGACTTCAATACCATGCTTTGAAATTTTGTGCCCAAGCACAATGCCTTTGTCAACCATGAAGTGACACTTATCCCAATTTAGCACAAGGTTGGTCTCTTCGCATTGCTTAAGCACTTGTCTAAGATTTTTAAGACAGTGCTCAAACGAATCACCAACCACCGAGAAATCATCCATGAAGACTTCAAGAAAGTCCTCAACCATGTCGGAGAAGATGGACATCATACACCTTTGGAAAGTGGCTGGAGCATTGCACAAGCCAAATGGCATCCGGCTGAAAGCAAAAGTGCCATACGGGTAAGTGAATGTAGTTTTCTCTTGATCTTCCAAAGCGATGTTGATTTGATTGTAGCCGGAGTAACCATCAAGGAAACAATAAAATGACCTCCCCGCTAGCCGATCAAACATTTGATCAATAAAAGGCATAGGGAAGTGGTCCTTGCATGTAGCACTATTAAGTTTCTGATAGTCCATACAAACTCGCCATCCGGTCACAATTCACGTTGGAATGAGCTCATTCTTCTCATTTTCGATCACGGTCATGCCACCCTTTTTTGGCACACATTGTACTGGGCTCACCCACGAACTGTCGGCAATGGGGTAAACTACCCCGGCATCCAACTACTTGATAATCTCCTCCTTTAAAACCTCTTGCATTGACGGGTTAAACTGCCTTTGATGTTCCACACTTGGCTTTGTTTCGCTCTCCAATTGGATTTTATGTTCACAAATTCCCGCGGGGATTCCACGAACAATGGTCCATCCAATGGCTTACCTATGTTCTTTCAAGACTTCCAACAATTGGTTTACCTGCACATCATTTAGCAAAGATGAAACGATTATGGGTAAAGTATCATTAGAGCCAAGAAATTTATACCTTAAGTGCGGCGGGAGAGGCTTGAGCTCTAGTTGTGGTGGATCAATGGTTGATGGCTTGGCGGGAGGTGTCGCCCTATTCTCCAAGTCAAGAGAAAACTTTGCCAGAGTGTAAGTATAGGATCCAAGACCCTCCAATCCATTTACCGACTCCATGTACCCATCCATGTCCTCACCATCAAAGTTTACCAAGATAGCCGCCAATGCCTCACCAAGGCATTATTCTTCCATTTTCAATTCGACGGCATCTTCAACCTCATCAACCACATCTATCACTGAAATGCTCTCATACTCATGGGGTAATTTCATATCATTGCTTGCTTGAAATATGACTTCTTTATTATTCACCCGGATCTTAATTTCATTTCGCTTTGAATCCATGAGTGCTCTTCCCGTGGCTAGGAATGGTCTCCCCAAGATGATAGGGATATCTTTATCAACAACACAGTCAAGAATTACAAAGTCGGCGGGCAAATGGAATTTTCCAACTTTCACAATCACATCATCAACAATTCCTACCGGTCGCTTAATAGATCGATCAGCCATTTGTAACCTCATGCTTGTTGGCCTCGGCATCCTAATCCTGCTTGCTTGTAGATGGCAAGTGGCATCAATTTTATGCTAGCCCCATTGTCACAAAGGGCTTTTGCAAAGTCACGCTCCCCGATAGTGCATGGAATAGTAAATGCTCCCGGGTCCTCTTTCTTTTGGACAGGGCTTGTGGCAATAATAGAGCTAACTCGGTGAGTCATGTTTACCACCTCGTTCTTTGTGGTCCTCTTTTTAATGATCAAATCCTTCAAATATTTGGAAAACCCCGGCATTTCATGAAAAACCTCCAAGAATGGAATGTTCACCGACAATTGCTTTAGAATATCATAGAATTTCTCAAGCTTGCTATCATCAACCCTTCTAATAAGTCTTTGAGGAAAAGGCGGAGGAGGTCTAGGAATAGGAGGTGGAGCTTTTGATGTCTCCTTCTCCTTTTCCTTCACTCCTTCTTGGTTCACTTCTTGCACCTTCTCTTTTTCCGGCACCCTTTCAACTTCAACAACCCCTTGCTCTTCTGCTTCAACTTCTTGTTCGGCTTCTCCCCCAACAACCTCTTGCTCAATGTCACCTTGTAAAACCTTCCCACTTCTAGTAGTTATTGCCATGACGTGAGAAGTTGAGCCACTTCCACCACTCTTCGGGTTCGCAATGGTATCACTAGGAAGTTGCCCTTTTTGCTTTGGGTTTTGCTCTCTTGAAAGGTCTCTCATTTGCATCTCTAACTTTTGGATATATGCGGTGTGAGAGCCAACAACTTCGGTCATGTTTCTCATGGACGCGTCAGACTTTTCTTGGTTTTGCAATACTCTTTCAAGCATGCTTTCTAACTTTGACTCACTTGACGACCCTTGATTTGCACAATGATCTTTTGGGGGAACATACGGGTTGGAGCTCCAGTTTGCAAAGTTGTTGTTGTTGTTCCAATTTCCTTGATGCGAGTTACCTTGATCATTTCTCCATTGTTGGTTGCCTTTCCCTTGCGGGTTTGGCCTCCACTGGCTTTGTTGCGCTTGACCATGGTAGGATTGCCTTTGATACCCTCCTTGAGGGTTGTTGATATAATTTGCTTCCTCAAAATTTTCATCTAAGATGGGTTGGACATCTTCCACTGCATTCACTTTCTTTGTCTGATTCTCGGTAAACATCTTTGTCAGCACATTTGCATTTGTTGCAAGCCCGGCAATCACTTGATGCCTCTCTTGATTTTCCTTGATTAAGTTGCTCAAGGAAGGAGAGCCATATGAGATTCCTCCGGTAGTATCCTCTGAATACCATGCTTGGTTGTGTTTTGCCATTTTGTCCAGGATTTGTGTCACTCTTGCAAATGATTTGTCCATGAAAGATCCGTCAGCTGCATTCTTGGCGATGGCTTGGTTCATGGGATCCAAACCCATATAAAAAAATTCCAACAACATGGAATCCGGAAAACTATGGTTTGGAGACCTCACCAAGTATAATTTGAAGCGATCCCATGCCTCATGCAACTGCTCTCCCTGTATCTGCTTGAAGAAGAAAATCTTTTCCCGCAACTCAGACTTTTTGCTCTGCGGGAAGCACTTGGACAAAAACGCCCAGACAAGTTCGGGCCAAGAATGGATAGAGTTGGGTGGCAGATTCTGGAGCCATTTCCTCGCATCCCCAGCAAGAGAATACTTGAAGCATCTCAACCCCAGGGCATCGTCAGAGACATTGTTTTGTTTGTGCATTGCACACACACCCAAGAAATTCCTAAGGTGTTGTGTTGGATCATCATCTATGGAATTTCTGAAAAATCCTTCTACCTTGAGCATCAGAATTAAACCGTGTTCCACTTTAAATGTTGCATCTCCAACAGCTGGCGGTATAATGGTGTTAGTATCCTCAATGTACTCCTCGATGTCTGCGAAAAGATTCTCTCCCAGTTCTGTCTCCGCATCATCACCATATTCAGACATGTTTTCCTATCAACACCAAGCAAAGCAAGCAAAGTATGATGGAATAGAAGTAGATGTTAAGTAAAGTACACACTAAATAGTAATTTCAAAACCGTATTCCCCGGCAATGGTGCCAAAATTTGATACTCTCAAATTACACTTTAATAAATAGTGTAAGGCGGTCGGTGTCAAATATAATAACCCAACAAGGTTGGGGTCGAATCCCACAGGGAATAGGTGTGAAAATGTTACTCTTATAGTGTGTTGCTCGACTAAAGTCGTATCTCTATTCGGTTAACAATAACAAGAGAATGGTTTTATAGTAACAAGAGTATGAATTGAGTTTGTTTGGAAGTATCAACTAATTGGAATATTTATAGAGTAATTAATTGGATTAATGAAACCAAGGTTGTGTCCCCTTTAATGGAGTGTAATGCTTATCGGTGTTAATATGATATATTTCTAATGGAAGGTTCTTTTAATATGCAAATGATGTCTAAGTGACTACCCAATATTTCCCAATAGTTGAGTAGTATTTCCTCTTTATAATTTTCCCAAATATAAAAGAGTTGCAATTTAGAACCATCAATATATGCCAAGTAAAACCCACTTATTCCTAAGTGATTCTATTAAACAAGGGTTAAAGCCTGGAGTCATTGATATTTACTTCTACCAAATTCTAACCCACTTTCCCAAGCAAAGCAAGAATTTAATGGAACTTGTTAATGTTTGCAACCATCAACAATAAATGAAGAATGAGAAGTAAACAAATATCAACCAACCATTATATATATATATATTCAATGTTAAACACCCATTAGCATAACACCCATTTGGGGTCCACAACCTTAGTATTTAAAGTTAGCTACTCTTACTACAATACAAAAACCAAAGAGTATTTAATGTCACAAAAGCTTACAAAGTAGAGAATCTTCACCCAAAAACTTCCAAAAGTGAGGAATATTAATGTCTTGGAATGTTGTTCAAAGACTAGACAAGATGAGCCCACAAAGACATCATAAAACTATTTATAATGGACTCAAAATCGGGACAGAAAACGGACAAAATGCCCTTTCAGGTCTGATATGCGATCGCATTCTTGTCGTAGAGCACGTATGCGGTCCGCATCTTGAACGTCCTCATCGCAGACTGGAACCCTAGTTTACAGGTCTTCTTTGCATTCCAATTATGAGGATCGCATTGCAGAAATGTGATCGCATTTTGCATCACATCTTCGTCCTTCAGTGACCTTCAAGGTTGGTTTAAGGTTCACTCTGCGGCTCACATGTTGGTTCTGCGGTCGCATAATAGACTGCATTCTTGACGTGCATTTAACCCAGAACTCTGCTTTTGTCT